>NC_134456.1:85452514-85762514 GCF_047948215.1 Lycorma delicatula | reverse complement strand
TGGAGGTCCTATCCGGTACTCCGGTGGAACCGGCATATGTCCTGGCAGAGAGCGGATGCGCAGTCTCTGCACTGACTCCAGGCCCCTACACACCGAAGCTTTCAGGGCTCCCATGCTCCGAACATGGGCACCTTAACTACATGCTTGCCATCGCAGGGGGCATGTGGACAACGGAAGGGTCTCCGTTACACCTGCAATAACATTGACCCTGGCCGCCACATCGCCAGCTCTAAGAATGGTATGAATCCATTTCCAAAATCGTTTGTTATTTCATTTCCTGCAGGTAGCCAAAAATCCAGTCCGTCTAGTGACCTGAAGTTGGAACCAGGTCAAACTTAACAATGCATAACCGAGGAATTTACTCGGAACCCCGTTAGCCAGCTACATGTGATGTACAAAGGTACAGCTGTTACCGCCCTGGACGTGGAACATAGATGTTGTGTTCCGGACGTGGGGATTATCTACCTCAGGGCATTATTATTATTATTATTATTATTATTATTATTATTATTATTATTATTATTATTATTATTATTATTATTATTATTATTATTATTATTATTATTATTATTATTATTATTATTATTATTATTATTATTATTATTATTATTATTATTATTATTATTATTATTATTATTATTATTATTATTATTATTATTATTATTATTATTATTATTATTATTATTATTATTATTATTATTATTATTATTATTATTATTATTATTATTATTATTATTATTATTATTATTATTATTATTATTATTATTATTATTATTATTATTATTATTATTATTATTATTATTATTATTATTATTATTATTATTATTATTATTATTATTATTATTATTATTATTATTATTATTATTATTATTATTATTATTATTATTATTATTATTATTATTATTATTATTATTATTATTATTATTATTATTATTATTATTATTATTATTATTATTATTATTATTATTATTATTATTATTATTATTATTATTATTATTATTATTATTATTATTATTATTATTATTATTATTATTATTATTATTATTATTATTATTATTATTATTATTATTATTATTATTATTATTATTATTATTATTATTATTATTATTATTATTATTATTATTATTATTATTATTATTATTATTATTATTATTATTATTATTATTATTATTATTATTATTATTATTATTATTATTATTATTATTATTATTATTATTATTATTATTATTATTATTATTATTATTATTATTATTATTATTATTATTATTATTATTATTATTATTATTATTATTATTATTATTATTATTATTATTATTATTATTATTATTATTATTATTATTATTATTATTATTATTATTATTATTATTATTATTATTATTATTATTATTATTATTATTATTATTTATTTTTTTATTAACTGAATTTTTACGGGCATCGACTGCTAAGGTCATTAGCCCTCGTCACATTCTTTAAAAGAAATTTTTATCTCCATCAGGATCGTCATATGTAAGGGTGTAAAGGGCCCTTACATTTTATTTAAAAACACAAACTTCACAGTAAACATTAAAACATGAAAGACAAGGACAATCACAAACACTTACGGGGTGTAAAGGGCCCCAATATTAAAATTTGAGATAGGTTCTCAAAAGACCATGAACTTAAAATTATAATTAATCTTCTCAATACCATACATTTCCTCTTTCTTCTATATGTATATATATATATATATATATAACTACCACTTAGAGTATCTTTTTCCACAGCTTTAAACTTCCATTTTACAGACTTTTAAGAAGTCCACTGGCGTGTAAAAATGCAACTATATTTTCTTCATTTCCATTATCCAGATCAGCACTAATATTATTTGTAAAACAGAACCTCTTTCTGAGGTCCTCATATATGGTACACTCTTCTATTAGATGCTTGGTTGTCAGTGTTTTATTGCAAACACCGCACATTGGTCTCACTTCGCCGGTTAACAAATATAAATTTGTTAATCGCGTGTGACCGATTCTAAGTCTGGTCACCGCTACTTGTTCACGGCGAGTCAATTTAAAGTCGCTTTTCCATTTATAAGGAGAAGTTTTAACTGAGTTTAATTTTGTATTTAAACTCCTCCATTCAGCGTTCCACTTGTTTCTTACTATATTTGTTAGACGGTTTTTAATATCTGCCACTCTTACAGGAAATGCATCCAAATCATCGCAGACTGTCGCCTTTCTGGCAGCTTCGTCTGCGATTTCATTACCTGTAATACCAGCATGCCCCGGAGTCCATACAAATACGCATCGCTGTCCTCGTTGTTTTAGAACGTATAAAATGGACAGGATGTTTGCAATTAGGACATCCTTAATGTTCTTGTTCCGAATTGCGACAAGTGCACTTAATGAGTCGGAACATATTAGCACTCTCTCTTCGCAATAGTGTTCAGTGTAGCGAAGAGCTTGCTGAATTGCAGTGAGTTCTGCCGTGTAGACACTGGCCACATCTGGCAGTCTCCAAGAGTGGGCTTCTTCATTTACATATATCGAGCATCCAACACCATGTTCGGTTTTAGAACCGTCAGTATAAATTCTAATATGTTCTTCGTAACTACTGACGGTTGCTAAAAATTCCTGCTGGATGATCACTGCTGGTTTCTTTTTTATTTCTCCTTGAGAGAGATCCAAACTTGTATTTACCGCTGGCAAGAGCCATGGCGGTATTTCTCTAGTAGAAATTGCTAGTGTCTCTGGTATAGCAATTTCATATTTCCTTCTTAATTCGTGGTACCTAATTCCGGCTGGTCTGGAATAGGTAGCACGACGTTCGTATAATGCAGCCATGGGATGATTCATAAACAATTTATTATTTATATGGGCAGGGAAAGCCCATATATTTGCTGCATATCTTAACAAGAGGATCTCTCTTCTATAATGTAGTGGCATTATTCCGGCTTCAGACATCAGACTAGCCGCCGGACTCGTGCAGAAAGCACCTGTTGCGTATCTTATTCCGCTATTATGAACTACGTCTAACTTTCTTAAGTGCGACTTTCTAGCGGATGAATATACGATACATCCGTAGTCTAGTTTAGATTGAACCAATGCTTTATACAGTCTCAATAATGTCTCTTTTCCTGAGCCCCAATTTAGGTTCGATAAACATTTTATAATGTTTAGGGCTCTTTTGCATCTATCACTCAAGTCCTGTATATGTAATCCCCATGTGAGGGATTTATCCAATACTAGTCCTAAATACCTTACGCTGTCTTTATATTGTATTGGATTATCATCAATTGTCAGAGCAGGACTTTGATGAGGAATTCTCTTCCTACAAAAGTGTACACAGCACGTTTTTTCTGGTGAGAATTGGAATCCTGTATTCCTTGCAACTTCATTTAGAGCATTGATCGCTCGTTGCAATTTGTACCTCACTATAGCAGTCTTGTTGCTGGCATATACGATTGCCAGATCATCAACATAGACGCTTTTGCTGATTTCTACTGGAATGGCTAATATCAATTTATTAATGGCAATGGTAAACAAGGTACCGCTCAACGGCGAACCTTGCGGTATGCCATTTTCCAATATTCTTTCACATGAATATTCGTTGTTGACGCGTACTTGGAAGGTACGGTCATTCATGTAGTTGCTGAGCAGTATAGGCAAATTGCCACGAATGCCCCATTCATGTAACTGGAGCATTATACCATGACGCCAGGTCATATCGAAAGCCTTCTGAAGATCAAAGAAGACTCCGACACAATGTTTCCTTGTAATAAAGCTGTTATATATAATGTCCTCTAAGCTGATCATTTGATCAGTGGTAGAATGGTATTGTCGAAAACCTGCTTGATACGATGATATCAGGTTTTCTTTTTCCAAAACCCAGACGAGTCGATTATTAATCATTTTTTCCAATATTTTCCCCATAGCACACGTCAAAGAAATAGGACGGTAGCTATTGGGGTCTGTTAAATTTTTATTTTTCTTTGGTACTGGAACAACATGAGCTTTTTTCCACTGCTGCGGGTACGTTCCATCCCGCCATATTTTATTATAAAGTTCTAATAGTCTACACTTTGCAGTGGTATTCAGCTGCCTGATCATATTATAGTGGATTTCATCCGGACCAGCAGCTGTGTTACCTGATTTTTCCAACGCCTTCGCGAATTCTTCCATTTTAAATGGTACATTATATGAGTAATTATACTCAGTTCCAAAATTTAGTAGACCTTCGTGTTCTTCTTTTTTGGTTCGAAAACCTTCCTCGTAGTTGGCCGTTTTGCTGGCCTTTTCGAAATGATTGGATAACAGCTCTGCAATTTCATATGGAGTATCTTTTATTTCATCTTCATCTTGAAGGCTAGTTATGGGAGTAAAATCATTACGCCCACAAATCGCCTTCACTTTCCTCCAAACATCTGATGCAGTAGTAGTTTTGTCAATGGATGACACGTATTGCTGCCAGGATCGTTTTTTCGAATCTATCATAACACGTTTTGCATACGCCCTGTATTTCTTAAAGGCAACAAGATTTTCTATACTAGGACGCTTCTTAAAGGCATTATACGCCCTTTTCTTTCTTTTTATAGCTTCACTTATTTCATCGTTCCACCATGGAACGGTTTCTTTGTAAGTTTCTTACGGTTTCTTTGTAAGTTTCCCAGATGTTTTGGGAATATATCTCGATGCCGACTCGATTATTGCATTTGTTATGGCGTCGACATCGTCTCCGATAACTCCAGTTGTTTCTGGGAGCATCGTTCTAGCTGTGAAGCTCGTCCAGTCTGCCTTTTCAAATAACCATCTTTTAGGGATGGGATATATTGTTCTAGTAACATCAGTTACAATTTGCACCGGGAAATGATCGCTTCCATGCAGATCGTCTATAACATGGAAGCTGTACCTCGGTGCTATCGATCCGCTTATGAGTGCAAGATCTATACAGGACGTCGATCCATCTCTGGCATTGAAAAAGGTTCCTGATCCGTCATTTAAAATAATAAGATCAGAATTCATCAGGAACCCTTCCAGTTCTCTTCCACGGGGATCTACTCGATCCGATCCCCAGAGAGAATTATGAGCGTTAAAATCACCCACCAGTAAAACAGGTGGGGGAAGCTCGGAAATTAATCTTTCTATGTCATCCTTATTCCAATCGTAATTCGGTAAGTATATGCTGCACACAGTGATCTTAAGCGGTCGCTTCATTCTAACGGCGACCGCTTGTAGGTTGGTGTTTAGAACAACCGCTTCGGTGGTAGCTCTAGTCGATGTTAATATAGCTACTCCACCTCTAACTCTTACATTTGGTGGTTGATCTCGCCGAAATATATGGAATCCTTTTAATTTAAAATTTTCATTTCGGCGGAAATGCGTTTCTTGCAGACATATACAAATCGGGTCTACGTCATGTACCAAGCGTTGGAGCTCATGGATGTTTGAAAAACATCCATTGATGTTCCATTGTACAATCGACTCGCTAATTTTTAATTTTTAATTAAATTATTGCCTGGGTTTTCCTTTCGGCCATCCCTTTTTCCTTTTCTTCTCCATCCTGCGAACAGCATCGTGTTCGCGGAGAAGGTCGTCGCCTGTAAGGCTTCCGGTCTCCGTATCGGAGACCACCGAAGCCGCCGACGACGACGGGCATGGATCGGCGCCGGTTTCAGGCGCCGATTGAGAGGCGACAACCTGCCCGCTCCCCAACACGGGGGTCGCACCGGTCACCGCCTGTGGGAGGGGGGACACTCGCCCCCCCTGTGTGATTTTTTGTGGCCTCTGAGGCTTAGAGGCCACTTCAGTTACAGGAGGCTTGGGAGCCTCCATAACAGACTCTGTAGGTATCGCCTTTTTCTTTTCATCGAGGATCTCGCTGAGACGGACTTGACATTCAGGTTTATTGTCCGTTTTCTTTTCTGGAGGAGCAACTTTCACTTTTATCGACTTATCTTCAGCAGGCTGTATCACTATCTTTGGCTTAACAAGTTCTTTATTGCCAAGAGGTTTCATCTTGTTTTCGATGATCCTCTCAATCATGTTAGCCAAAGTGGGAGCAAGTTTATTTATAATTTGTACCTCATCTACAGCAATCGGAGCAGGAGCAGGAACAGTAGCCGCAGCCTGAGCATAAGATGTTGCTGCTCTAGGCTTACGGGCGTTAACTATTTTTTTTGCATCGAAGTAGCTGACTTTTTGCAGGGTTTTTACTTCCTGCACAGCTACCTCATCTTTGTAGACAGGACAATTCCTTGATCTACAAGAATGCGCTCCTTTGCAGTTTATGCATGTAGGAGGCTCTTTACATGGCTCTCCCTCATGCACCTCTTCACCGCACACGCATATTTGCGGTCTTTCGCATCTAAGAGCGGTGTGGCCAAAGCGTTGGCACTTGAAGCACCTCATCGGCTGTGGGACAAATGCCCGCACATCCAAACGGTGAATCCCCGCTCTTATCTTTTCTGGCAAAGTAGGCCGGTTGAAAGTAAGGACATGAGAAGCCGAGGGTAAGACCTCACCGTTCCTTCTCATGTTTAACCGACGGCACTCTATTACTCCTTGTGCTGCCAGCTCCTCTACAATCTCTTGCTCCGAACAGTTTAAAAGATCCCGACAGACCACAACACCCCTTGAGGTGTTGAGCGTGCCGTGGGGATCAACGCGTACCGCTAGCTCTCCAATTTTCTTCAGCCCTAAAATCTTCTGAGACTGTATATCATTAACAGTCTCTACATGAAGTCCCGTAAAAGTTTTCCGTATTTCCTTTACAGGGCCTCCAGCACATTTGTTTATTTCCCGAGCGATGAGAAAGGGACTCACCCTCGAGAAATTTCCATCCTCCTTTGTAATGACCAAATATTTAGGTTTCGGTACATTACTACTTTTAAAAAAAGCCTTTTGTAAGCTTTTTCTAGCCTCAATTTCTATCTTCTTACTCTCCGTGCTCTTTCGGCGTTTCGCTTCAGGCGAAACAGCCGGCTCTAAACGAGGGTGTTTACGTGCACCCTCTGCCACGTTGGTTTGTTCAGGAAAATTCATGAACAAGTAATCCCTTCTGTAGTAAGGCTAGCCGCCGGGGTACACCCCCACTCCAGGGCTACCAACCCTGGAGGTCCGTTCCGGTACTCCGGTGGAACCGGCATATGTCCTGGCAGAGAGCGGATGCGCAGTCTCTGCACTGACTCCAGGCCCCTACACACCGAAGCTTTCAGGGCTCCCATGCTCCGAACATGGGCACCTTAACTACATGCTTGCCATCGCAGGGGGCATGTGGACGACGAAAGGTCTCCGTTACACCTGCAAATAACTTTGACCGTGGCCGCCACATCGCCAGCTCTAACGGCGGTATTAATCCATTTCCGTAATCATTAATAATGTCATATCTGCAGGTGGCCGTAAAGTCCAGTCCTGTAATTCGGCCTATAGATGTAAATCGACCGAAAAAAGTATATCCGAGAAACAACACTCGGAACCCCGTTAGCCAGCTATATGTAATGTACTTGAGTACAGCTGTTACCGCCCTGGACGTGGAACGTAGATGTTGTGTTCCGGACGTGGGGAATATCTACCTCAGGGCATTATTATTATTATTATTATTATTATTATTATTATTATTATTATTATTATTATTATTATTATTATTATTATTATTATTATTATTATTATTATTATTATTATTATTATTATTATTATTATTATTATTATTATTATTATTATTATTATTATTATTATTATTATTATTATTATTATTATTATTATTATTATTATTATTATTATTATTATTATTATTATTATTATTATTATTATTATTATTATTATTATTATTATTATTATTATTATTATTATTATTATTATTATTATTATTATTATTATTATTATTATTATTATTATTATTATTATTATTTTTTTTTTTTTTTTTTTTTTTTGTTAATTTTTACGGGCATCGACTGCTAAGGTCATTAGCCCTCGTCACATTCTTTAAAAGAAATTTTTATCTCCATCAGGATCGTCATATGTAAGGGTGTAAAGGGCCCTTACATTTTATTTAAAAACACAAACTTCACAGTAAACATTAAAACATGAAAGACAAGGACAATCACAAACACTTACGGGGTGTAAAGGGCCCCAATATTAAAATTTGAGATAGGTTCTCAAAAGACCATGAACTTAAAATTATAATTAATCTTCTCAATACCATATCTTTCCTCTTTCTTCTATATGTATATATATATATAACTACCACTTAGAGTATCTTTTTCCACAGCTTTAAACTTCCATTTTACAGACTTTTAAGAAGTCCACTGGCGTGTAAAAATGCAACTATATTTTCTTCATTTCCATTATCCAGATCAGCACTAATATTATTTGTAAAACAGAACCTCTTTCTGAGGTCCTCATATATGGTACACTCTTCTATTAGATGCTTGGTTGTCAGTGTTTTATTGCAAACACCGCACATTGGTCTCACTTCGCCGGTTAACAAATATAAATTTGTTAATCGCGTGTGACCGATTCTAAGTCTGGTCACCGCTACTTGTTCACGGCGAGTCAATTTAAAGTCGCTTTTCCATTTATAAGGAGAAGTTTTAACTGAGTTTAATTTTGTATTTAAACTCCTCCATTCAGCGTTCCACTTGTTTCTTACTATATTTGTTAGACGGTTTTTAATATCTGCCACTCTTACAGGAAATGCATCCAAATCATCGCAGACTGTTGCCTTTCTGGCAGCTTCGTCTGCGATTTCATTACCTGTAATACCAGCATGCCCCGGAGTCCATACAAATACGCATCGCTGTCCTCGTTGTTTTAGAACGTATAAAATGGACAGGATGTTTGCAATTAGGACATCCTTAATGTTCTTGTTCCGAATTGCGACAAGTGCACTTAATGAGTCGGAACATATTAGCACTCTCTCTTCGCAATAGTGTTCAGTGTAGCGAAGAGCTTGCTGAATTGCAGTGAGTTCTGCCGTGTAGACACTGGCCACATCTGGCAGTCTCCAAGAGTGGGCTTCTTCATTTACATGTATCGAGCATCCAACACCATGTTCGGTTTTAGAACCGTCAGTATAAATTCTAATATGTTCTTCGTTGTTTTAGAACGTATAAAATGGACAGGATGTTTGCAATTAGGACATCCTTAATGTTCTTGTTCCGAATTGCGACAAGTGCACTTAATGAGTCGGAACATATTAGCACTCTCTCTTCGCAATAGTGTTCAGTGTAGCGAAGAGCTTGCTGAATTGCAGTGAGTTCTGCCGTGTAGACACTGGCCACATCTGGCAGTCTCCAAGAGTGGGCTTCTTCATTTACATGTATCGAGCATCCAACACCATGTTCGGTTTTAGAACCGTCAGTATAAATTCTAATATGTTCTTCGTAACTACTGACGGTTGCTAAAAATTCCTGCTGGATGATCACTGCTGGTTTCTTTTTTAATTCTCCTTGAGAGAGATCCAAACTTGTATTTACCGCTGGCAAGAGCCATGGCGGTATTTCTCTAGTAGAAATTGCTAGTGTCTCTGGTATAGCAATTTCATATTTCCTTCTTAATTCGTGGTACCTAATTCCGGCTGGTCTGGAATAGGTAGCACGACGTTCGTATAATGCAGCCATGGGATGATTCATAAACAATTTATTATTTATATGGGCAGGGAAAGCCCATATATTTGCTGCATATCTTAACAAGAGGATCTCTCTTCTATAATGTAGTGGCATTATTCCGGCTTCAGACATCAGACTAGCCGCCGGACTCGTGCGGAAAGCACCTGTTGCGTATCTTATTCCGCTATTATGAACTACGTCTAACTTTCTTAAGTGCGACTTTCTAGCGGATGAATATACGATACATCCGTAGTCTAGTTTAGATTGAACCAATGCTTTATACAGTCTCAATAATGTCTCTTTTCCTGAGCCCCAATTTAGGTTCGATAAACATTTTATAATGTTTAGGGCTCTTTTGCATCTATCACTTAAGTCCTGTATATGTAATCCCCATGTGAGGGATTTATCCAATACTAGTCCTAAATACCTTACACTGTCTTTATATTGTATTGGATTATCATCAATTGTCAGAGCAGGACTTTGATGAGGAATTCTCTTCCTACAAAAGTGTACACAGCACGTTTTTTCTGGTGAGAATTGGAATCCTGTATTCCTTGCAACTTCATTTAGAGCATTGATCGCTCGTTGCAATTTGTACCTCACTATAGCAGTCTTGTTGCTGGCATATACGATTGCCAGATCATCAACATAGACGCTTTTGCTGATTTCTACTGGAATGGCTAATATCAATTTATTAATGGCAATGGTAAACAAGGTACCGCTCAACGGCGAACCTTGCGGTATGCCATTTTCCAAGATTCTTTCACATGAATATTCGTTGTTGACGCGTACTTGGAAGGTACGGTCATTCATGTAGTTGCTGAGCAGTATAGGCAAATTGCCACGAATGCCCCATTCATGTAACTGGAGCATTATACCATGACGCCAGGTCATATCGAAAGCCTTCTGAAGATCAAAGAAGACTCCGACACAATGTTTCCTTGTAATAAAGCTGTTATATATAATGTCCTCTAAGCTGATCATTTGATCAGTGGTAGAATGGTATTGTCGAAAACCTGCTTGATACGATGATATCAGGTTTTCTTTTTCCAAAACCCAGACGAGTCGATTATTAATCATTTTTTCCAATATTTTCCCCATAGCACACGTCAAAGAAATAGGACGGTAGCTATTGGGGTCTGTTAAATTTTTATTTTTCTTTGGTACTGGAACAACATGAGCTTTTTTCCACTGCTGCGGGTACGTTCCATCCCGCCATATTTTATTATAAAGTTCTAATAGTCTACACTTTGCAGTGGTATTCAGCTGCCTGATCATATTATAGTGGATTTCATCCGGACCAGCAGCTGTGTTACCTGATTTTTCCAACGCCTTCGCGAATTCTTCCATTTTAAATGGTACATTATATGAGTAATTATACTCAGTTCCAAAATTTAGTAGACCTTCGTGTTCTTCTTTTTTGGTTCGAAAACCTTCCTCGTAGTTGGCCGTTTTGCTGGCCTTTTCGAAATGATTGGATAACAGCTCTGCAATTTCATATGGAGTATCTTTTATTTCATCTTCATCTTGAAGGCTAGTTATGGGAGTAAAATCATTACGCCCACAAATCGCCTTCACTTTCCTCCAAACATCTGATGCAGTAGTAGTTTTGTCAATGGATGACACGTATTGCTGCCAGGATCGTTTTTTCGAATCTATCATAACACGTTTTGCATACGCCCTGTATTTCTTAAAGGCAACAAGATTTTCTATACTAGGACGCTTCTTAAAGGCATTATACGCCCTTTTCTTTCTTTTTATAGCTTCACTTATTTCATCGTTCCACCATGGAACGGTTTCTTTGTAAGTTTCTTACGGTTTCTTTGTAAGTTTCCCAGATGTTTTGGGAATATATCTCGATGCCGACTCGATTATTGCATTTGTTATGGCGTCGACATCGTCTCCGATAACTCCAGTTGTTTCTGGGAGCATCGTTCTAGCTGTGAAGCTCGTCCAGTCTGCCTTTTCAAATAACCATCTTTTAGGGATGGGATATATTGTTCTAGTAACATCAGTTACAATTTGCACCGGGAAATGATCGCTTCCATGCAGATCGTCTATAACATGGAAGCTGTACCTCGGTGCTATCGATCCGCTTATGAGTGCAAGATCTATACAGGACGTCGATCCATCTCTGGCATTGAAAAAGGTTCCTGATCCGTCATTTAAAATAATAAGATCAGAATTCATCAGGAACCCTTCCAGTTCTCTTCCACGGGGATCTACTCGATCCGATCCCCAGAGAGAATTATGAGCGTTAAAATCACCCACCAGTAAAACAGGTGGGGGAAGCTCGGAAATTAATCTTTCTATGTCATCCTTATTCCAATCGTAATTCGGTAAGTATATGCTGCACACAGTGATCTTAAGCGGTCGCTTCATTCTAACGGCGACCGCTTGTAGGTTGGTGTTTAGAACAACCGCTTCGGTGGTAGCTCTAGTCGATGTTAATATAGCTACTCCACCTCTAACTCTTACATTTGGCGGTTGATCTCGCCGAAATATATGGAATCCTTTTAATTTAAAATTTTCATTTCGGCGGAAATGCGTTTCTTGCAGACATATACAAATCGGGTCTACGTCATGTACCAAGCGTTGGAGCTCATGGATGTTTGAAAAACATCCATTGATGTTCCATTGTACAATCGACTCGCTAATTTTTAATTTTTAATTAAATTATTGCCTGGGTTTTCCTTTCGGCCATCCCTTTTTCCTTTTCTTCTCCATCCTGCGAACAGCATCGTGTTCGCGGAGAAGGTCGTCGCCTGTAAAGCTTCCGGTCTCCGTATCGGAGACCACCGAAGCCGCCGACGACGACGGGCATGGATCGGCGCCGGTTTCAGGCGCCGATTGAGAGGCGACAACCTGCCCGCTCCCCAACACGGGGGTCGCACCGGTCACCGCCTGTGGGAGGGGGGACACTCGCCCCCCCTGTGTGATTTTTTGTGGCCTCTGAGGCTTAGAGGCCACTTCAGTTACAGGAGGCT
Organism: Lycorma delicatula; assembly: GCF_047948215.1. NCBI lineage: Eukaryota > Metazoa > Arthropoda > Insecta > Hemiptera > Fulgoridae > Lycorma > Lycorma delicatula. Next base: position 85,749,941 of record NC_134456.1, on the reverse strand, counting down.
TGGGAGCCTCCATAACAGACTCTGTAGGTATCGCCTTTTTCTTTTCATCGAGGATCTCGCTGAGACGGACTTGACATTCAGGTTTATTGTCCGTTTTCTTTTCTGGAGGAGCAACTTTCACTTTTATCGACTTATCTTCAGCAGGCTGTATCACTATCTTTGGCTTAACAAGTTCTTTATTGCCAAGAGGTTTCATCTTGTTTTCGATGATCCTCTCAATCATGTTAGCCAAAGTGGGAGCAAGTTTATTTATAATTTGTACCTCATCTACAGCAATCGGAGCAGGAGCAGGAACAGTAGCCGCAGCCTGAGCATAAGATGTTGCTGCTCTAGGCTTACGGGCGTTAACTATTTTTTTTGCATCGAAGTAGCTGACTTTTTGCAGGGTTTTTACTTCCTGCACAGCTACCTCATCTTTGTAGACAGGACAATTCCTTGATCTACAAGAATGCGCTCCTTTGCAGTTTATGCATGTAGGAGGCTCTTTACATGGCTCTCCCTCATGCACCTCTTCACCGCACACGCATATTTGCGGTCTTTCGCATCTAAGAGCGGTGTGGCCAAAGCGTTGGCACTTGAAGCACCTCATCGGCTGTGGGACAAATGCCCGCACATCCAAACGGTGAATCCCCGCTCTTATCTTTTCTGGCAAAGTAGGCCGGTTGAAAGTAAGGACATGAGAAGCCGAGGGTAAGACCTCACCGTTCCTTCTCATGTTTAACCGACGGCACTCTATTACTCCTTGTGCTGCCAGCTCCTCTACAATCTCTTGCTCCGAACAGTTTAAAAGATCCCGACAGACCACAACACCCCTTGAGGTGTTGAGCGTGCCGTGGGGATCAACGCGTACCGCTAGCTCTCCAATTTTCTTCAGCCCTAAAATCTTCTGAGACTGTATATCATTAACAGTCTCTACATGAAGTCCCGTAAAAGTTTTCCGTATTTCCTTTACAGGGCCTCCAGCACATTTGTTTATCTCTCGAGCGATGAGAAAAGGACTCACCCTCGAGAAATTTCCATCCTCCTTTGTAATGACCAAATATTTAGGTTTCGGTACATTACTACTTTTAAAAAAAGCCTTCTGTAAGCTTTTTCTAGCCTCAATCTCTATCTTCTTACTCTCCGTACTCTTCCTCCGTTTTGCCTCAGGCGAAACGGCTGGTTCTAAACGAGGGTGTTTACGTGCACCCTCTGCCACGTTGGTTTGTTCAGGAAAATTCATGAACAAAAAATCCCTTCTGTAGTAAGGCTAGCCGCCGGGGTACACCCCCACTCCAGGGCTACCAACCCTGGAGGTCCGTTCCGGTACTCCGGTGGAACCGGCATATGTCCTGGCAGAGAGCGGATGCGCAGTCTCTGCACTGACTCCAGGCCCCTACACACCGAAGCTTTCAGGGCTCCCATGCTCCGAACATGGGCACCTTAACTACATGCTTGCCATCGCAGGGGGCATGTGGACGACGAAAGGTCTCCGTTACACCTGCAAATAACTTTGACCGTGGCCGCCACATCGCCAGCTCTAAAGGCGGTATAAATCCATTTCCGTAATCGTTAAAAATGTCATATCTGCAGGTGGCCGTAAAGTCCAGTCCTGTAATTCGGCCTATGGATGTAAATCGACCGAAGAAAGTATATCCGAGAAACAACACTCGGAACCCCGTTAGCCAGCTATATGTAATGTACTTGAGTACAGCTGTTACCGCCCTGGACGTGGAACGTAGATGTTGTGTTCCGGACGTGGGGAATATCTACCTCAGGGCATTATTATTATTATTATTATTATTATTATTATTATTATTATTATTATTATTATTATTATTATTATTATTATTATTATTATTATTATTATTATTATTATTATTATTATTATTATTATTATTATTATTATTATTATTATTATTATTATTATTATTATTATTATTATTATTATTATTATTATTATTATTATTATTATTATTATTATTATTATTATTATTATTATTATTATTATTATTATTATTATTATTATTATTATTATTATTATTATTATTATTATTATTATTATTATTATTATTATTATTATTATTATTATTATTATTATTATTATTATTATTATTATTATTATTATTATTATTATTATTATTATTATTATTATTATTATTATTATTATTATTATTATTATTATTATTATTATTATTATTATTATTATTATTATTATTATTATTATTATTATTATTATTATTATTATTATTATTATTATTATTATTATTTTTTTTTTTTTTTTTTTTTTTTTTTTTTTTTTTTTTTTTGAGGTTTTTAGGGGCATCGACTACTTTGGTCATTAGCCCCATCCCACTTCAAAAAAAAATAAAAAAAAAGGTTCTTTAATTCATATTTCCATGATGAAAATAAGTGAACAAAATTTCAATCTTCTAATTTAAAATCCACAAATTACCGCCTAGGCTTTCCTTTCGGCCAACCTTTTTTACACCGCTTTTCCATCCTGCGAACGGCCTCAACTTCCGACGACAGAGTGTCTGAGGCTTCGGACATGGCTTCGTCTTCTCTTTCCGACGCCAATGACGTTCGCCGGCTTACATCAGGTGATGAAAGCTTCAATGGTGCTGTGAGCATCGTTGCAATTGAGTCTAAACTTGCAACCGATGCACTTTCGGCGGCTGATGAACTCGATTCGATATCTAAGGCTGTGCTTGGGCCGGCTGATACAGATGCTCTCGCCACAGTTGTTCTCTGAGCTTTTGGGGCCTCTGTAGGTACGGTTTTAATATCGTCTGTGTCTGGTGCTTTTTCGATAGTTACTTGCACCTCCATTTTGGTTGACGCAGATTTTTCCTGTACTCTTGTCACAGTATCCTTAACTATATGACTCGTCGTCGGGGTGATCTTTAGATCTTTGTTGGATAGATCAAGATTTTTCTTCATTACGTCTATTGCTGGAGATATAATCGAGGATTTTGCCGGTTTTTTAAACTGCGCTGGTGCGGGTCTTCTGTCGGCGACGTCAGTCCGGGATTGAGCCTTCTCATGTTTACTTTGTTGTATCTGTTGAGCAGACTCGATCTTGGAATCAATGATTCTTTCTATTATTGTCGCGAGACTTGGCGCCATCGTATTAAGCAACTGCTCCACGTTGATTTTAGGTGTGGGGGGAGCAGCAGCTGCTTCTGCGTATGAAGTCGATGGTCTAGGTGTACGTAGGTTAACAATCTTCTTCGCTTCAGGGTAGCTGACTTTTTGAAGCGTTTTAACCTCCTGAATGGCTGTTTCTGATTTGTATACTGGGCAGTTCCTGGATCGACAGTTATGGTGCCCTTTACAATTAATGCAGACTGGAGGGTCTTTACATGGATCACCCTCATGTATCTTCAATCCGCATATACAAATTTCCTGCGCTTCACATCTAGCGGCAGTGTGTCCGAAACGTTGACACCTAAAACATCTCATCGGCTGCGGAATAAATGCCCGTACATCAAGCCGATGGATGCCAGCTCGTACCTTTTCAGGAAGACTTGGCCTATTGAATGTCAATACATGAGAGGCCGAAGGAAGAATCTCACCATTTCGTCTCATAGAAAGTCTGCGACAATGTGTCACTCCCTGACTAGACATTTCCTGCACTATTTCTTCTTCAGTACAGTTAAGAAGATCACGGCAAACAACAACTCCTCTAGATGAATTGAGTGTACTATGCGGTTGGACAGTAACCGCAAATTCACCGATCTTCTTCAACGCCTGGACTTTCTGACTTTGCATGTCGTTTATAGTTTCGACATGTAATCCGTTAAACGTCTTACGGATATCCTTGACAGGACCACCAGCACAATTTGTAATCTCTCTAGCAATTAAGAATGGACTTACCTTTTGGAAGTTACCATTCTCTTTTGTAATGACCAAAAATCTTGGTTTGGGAACATTATTACCAAACAAAGCTTTTCTCAAATCTTTACTGATTTTATCAGCATCTTTTCTAATTCTATCACTCTCTTTACTTTTTTTCCGCTTCGCTTGTGGCGAATCGGCGGTTTCTAAACGAGGGTGTTTACGTGCACCCTCTGCCACGTGAGTTTGTTCAGGAAAATTCATGAACATTGATCCCTTCTGTAGCAAGGCTAGCCGCCGGGGTACACCCCCACTCCAGGGCTACTAACCTTGGAGGTCCTATCCGGTACTCCGGTGGAACCGGCATATGTCCTGGCAGAGAGCGGATGCGCAGTCTCTGCACTGACTCCAGGCTCCTACTCACCGAAGCTTTCAGAGCTCCCATGCACCGACATACATGGGCACCATTGCTACATGCTTGCCATCGCAGGGGGCATGTGGACAACGGAAGGGTCTCCGTTACACCTGCAATAACATTGACCCTGGCCGCCACATCGCCAGCTCTAAGAATGGTATGAATCCATTTCCAAAATCATATATTACTCCATTTCCTGCAGGTAGCCATAGATCCAGTCCGTTTAGTGACCTGAAGTTGGAACCAGGTCAAACTTAACAATGCATAACCGAGGAATTTACTCGGAACCCCGTTAGCCAGCTATATGTGATGTACAAAGGTACAGCTGTTGCCGCCCTGGACGTGGAACATAGATGTTGTGTTCCGGACGTGGGGATTATCTACCTCAGGGCATTATTATTATTATTATTATTATTATTATTATTATTATTATTATTATTATTATTATTATTATTATTATTATTATTATTATTATTATTATTATTATTATTATTATTATTATTATTATTATTATTATTATTATTATTATTATTATTATTATTATTATTATTATTATTATTATTATTATTATTATTATTATTATTATTATTATTATTATTATTATTATTATTATTATTATTATTATTATTATTATTATTATTATTATTATTATTATTATTATTATTATTATTATTATTATTATTATTATTATTATTATTATTATTATTATTATTATTATTATTATTATTATTATTATTATTATTATTATTATTATTATTATTATTATTATTATTATTATTATTATTATTATTATTATTATTATTATTATTATTATTATTATTATTATTATTATTATTATTATTATTATTATTATTATTATTATTATTATTATTATTATTATTATTATTATTATTATTATTATTATTATTATTATTATTATTATTATTATTATTATTATTATTATTATTATTATTATTATTATTATTATTATTATTATTATTATTATTATTATTATTATTATTATTATTATTATTATTATTATTATTATTATTATTATTATTATTATTATTATTATTATTATTATTATTATTATTATTATTATTATTATTATTATTATTATTATTATTATTATTATTATTATTATTATTATTATTATTTTTTTTTTTTTTTTTTTTTTTTTTTTTTTTGAGGTTTTTAGGGGCATCGACTACTTTGGTCATTAGCCCCGTCCCACTTCAAAAAAAAACAAAAAAAAGGTTCAAAATTTCACAAAATGATCAAAATTTTGCTTTTCTTTATAATTTCTGGTCCAATTATATCACTTTCTAGGCTTTCCTTTCGGCCAACCCTTTTTACACCGCTTTTCCATTCTGCGAACGGCCTCAACTTCCGACGACAGAGTGTCTGAGGCTTCGGACATGGCATCGTCTTCTCTTTCTGACGCCAATGACGTTCGCCGGCTTACATCAGGTGATGAAAGCTTCAATGGTGCTGTGAGCATCGTTGCAATTGAGTCTAAACTTGCAACCGATGCACTTTCGGCGGCTGATGAACTCGATTCTATGTCTAAGGCTGTGCTTGGACCGGCTGATACAGATGCTCTCGCCACAGTTGTTCTCTGAGCTTTTGGGGCCTCTGTAGGTACAGTTTTAATATCGTCTGTGTCCGGTGCTTTTTGGATAGTTACTTGCACCTCCATTTTGGTTGACGCAGATTTTTCCTGTACTCTTGTCACAGTATCCTTAGCTATATGACTCGTCGTCGGGATGATCTTTAGATCTTTGTCGGATAAATCAAGATTTTTCTTCATTACGTCTATTGCTGGAGTTATAATCGAAGATTTTGCCGGTTTTTTAAACTGAGCTGGTACGGGTCTTCTGTCGGCGACGTCAGTCCGGGAATGAGCCTTCTCATGTTTACTTTGTTGTATCTGATGAGTCGACTCGATCTTGGAATCAATGATTCTTTCTATCATTGTCGCGAGACTTGGCGCCATCGTATTAAGCAACTGCTCCACGTTGATTTTAGGTGTGGGGGGAGCAGCAGCTGCTTCTGCGTATGAAGTCGATGGTCTAGGTGTACGTAGGTTTACAATCTTCCTCGCTTCAGGGTAGCTGACTTTTTGAAGCGTTTTAACCTCCTGAATGGCTGTTTCTGATTTGTATACTGGGCAGTTCCTGGATCGACAGTTATGGTGCCCTTTACAGTTAATGCAGACTGGAGGGTCTTTACATGGATCACCCTCATGAATCTTCATTCCGCATATACAAATTTCCTGCGCTTCACATCTAGCGGCAGTGTGTCCGAAACGTTGACATCTAAAACATCTCATCGGCTGCGGAATAAATGCCCGTACATCAAGCCGATGGATGCCAGCTCGTACCTTTTCAGGAAGACTTGGCCTATTGAATGTCAATACATGAGAGGCCGAAGGAAGAATCTCACCATTTCGTCTCATAGAAAGTCTGCGACAATGTGTCACTCCCTGACTAGACATTTCCTGCACTATTTCTTCTTCAGTACAGTTAAGAAGATCACGGCAAACAACAACTCCTCTAGATGAATTAAGTGTACTATGCGGTTGGACAGTAACCGCAAATTCACCGATCTTCTTCAACGCCTGGACTTTCTGACTTTGCATGTCGTTTATAGTTTCGACATGTAATCCGTTAAACGTCTTACGGATATCCTTGACAGGACCACCAGCACAATTTGTAATCTCTCTAGCAATTAAGAATGGACTTACCTTTTGGAAGTTACCATTCTCTTTTGTAATGACCAAAAATCTTGGTTTGGGAACATTATTACCAAACAAAGCTTTTCTCAAATCTTTACTGATTTTATCAGCATCTTTTCTAATTCTATCACTCTCCTTACTTTTTTTCCGCTTCGCTTGTGGCGAATCGGCGGTTTCCAAACGAGGGTGTTTACGTGCACCCTCTGCCACGTTAGTTTGTTCAGAAAAATTCATGAACAGTGGATCCCTTCTGTAGCAAGGCTAGCCGCCGGGGTACACCCCCACTCCAGGGCTACTAACCTTGGAGGTCCTATCCGGTACTCCGGTGGAACCGGCATATGTCCTGGCAGAGAGCGGATGCGCAGTCTCTGCACTGACTCCAGGCCCCTACACACCGAAGCTTTCAGGGCTCCCATGCTCCGAACATGGGCACCTTAACTACATGCTTGCCATCGCAGGGGGCATGTGGACAACGGAAGGGTCTCCGTTACACCTGCAATAACATTGACCCTGGCCGCCACATCGCCAGCTCTAAGAATGGTATGAATCCATTTCCAAAATCATATGTTACTCCATTTCCTGCAGGTAGCCAAAAATCCAGTCCGTTTAGTGACCTGAAGTTGGAACCAGGTCAAACTCAACAATGCATAACCGAGGAATTTACTCGGAACCCCGTTAGCCAGCTATATGTGATGTACAAAGGTACAGCTGTTGCCGCCCTGGACGTGGAACATAGATGTTGTGTTCCGGACGTGGGGATTATCTACCTCAGGGCATTATTATTATTATTATTATTATTATTTTGGGATTTTCCAGTTTAATTTTTGTTTAATTGTATTTAATTGTTCTGTAATTTCTGTTTAATTTTATCTACATTAAAGTTAACTACAGAGTGACTGAAAAATAGAGCCTTACAAGTACAACATATACACTGAAGCATACACGCCTGATCTTTAATAAATTGCAAAAAATTCTTATCTTTTAGTCCATTACTCCTCTGATATTGTCGGACAATATTCTCCTTAAGTCGGATTTGATCATTACTTCGTTTACTTATTTTTGGTGCCAATCATTAATCGTTGTTTGGTTTGATATAATTCTTATGATCTTAATTTGTGTACACGTTCTGTAGTTTTCAAATCTTCTCTCTCTTTGAAACCATCATCCTGTCTTAATGTTTTTATTGTTTCTTCCTCTTTATATTTATCATATTTTCTTAATGTTTATATTTTTTTCTTTGTTTACCGCATTTTTTTTCTTTGGTTTTAACATTTTCTTCATTTTTTTGAGATATATTTCGTCATCTTATCTCTCTTTTCCTGTATGATGGTTTTTTTTTCATTTCTGATTATTCACCAATTAATCCAATAATAAAAACTGAATATTTTACATTGTAACTTCTTAATTAACATTTTTAACCAGGACTTCACTAAACGGAATAGTTTAATTATTATTAACTTCTATTTATGCGACACAAAGAAATCTGTAACTTTTGTTAATCTCATAAATCTGCCAGCCGCCGCCCGTTCTGGCAAGTGTGGGGCTCTCACCCGCTAAAAAACCTCCCCGTCTAGTCACATAGGGGCCAGACCTAATCCACATGGTATGTACGCAGCCCCTGCGCAATCACCCGGGCGCTCTTGTCACCGAATTAGAATAGCCAGTGCGACGTTCCCATTGGATCATCGGTGAACGACGACTCTGAGGAGCCCACGCCGCCCACAGACATCCGGCATCGATCGCTCCGCCTCAGGTTAACTACAGACTTCCAGCCTGCCTGCCCTTTTCCTCCACCCTTGTTTCGAATTATGGTTGACACCTCAATTGCTACTCTCGTCCAAGCTCTATCACCCAGCATCATACTTATCCACACTTACTGGGCCGTGATCCATCATGGCGGCCCTCAAGTCTCTCCATCTCGTGCAGAAAACGACTATGTGTTCCGCCGTATCCTGCTCCCCACAGTCATGTCGACTTCGATTAGGACTTACCAAAGCTATTCACGGACACCTGATGTCAGCGGAAAGCGCACCACTGTGGGTACGCCGCGACTGCCGCTTGACTGTACACCGCATCCTTATGGACTATATATGCTACTCGGCCTTACGTCGTAAATTTCAATTGGGGAGGGACACACGGCGCGTCCTAGGAAATGACAAGAATGTACTAACCAGGGTATTACTACTTCTAAAAAGAATTAATTTACTTAATAAGATTTAACTGTCAAATTTTCTATATTATTTGATTATTCACGCTTCATGTATTATCCTAATTGTTGCAGTTTTTTTTTTTACTGTTTCAGCTTTATTTCTATTATTATATTGGTTTTCATCATAGTTTTAACCCTATTTTGCTATTTTATTTAATATTTTAATATCCGAGAAGAAATGTCTAACCCGGGCGATAATAACGCGAAAGCGATTTTTGCCCAAGAAAAAAAAATTAGGCCAGCTATCTACGGCCTAGATGTGATAGACTATTACCTCTGAGGATGCTTCCTCTCTTAAATCGACTACCATAGGTTATTATCATTTACAATTTCATCTTATGTCGCAGTGAAAAATAACAGTATTTATGATATCAACCCACTGGGTTGGTCTAGTGGTTAAATTCGTCATCGCAAATCGGCTTATTTCGAAGTCAAGAGTTCTAAGGTTCAAATCCTAGGATAGGCAGTTACTTTTATACAAATTTGAATACTAGATCGTGGATATCGATGTTCTTTGGTGATTTTGTTTCAATTAACCATACATTTCAGGAATGGTCAACCTGAGACCGTACAAGACTACAGTTTATTTATATTCATACATATGATCCTCATTCATTCTTTCTTTTTCCTGTTTAGCCTCCGGTGATTATCTCAGATAATACTTAAGAGGATGACTGAAATTAATACCTTACGTTGGTTCCGGTGGGTAAACAGAAAAAGTGAGAGGAGTATTTATGATATCAACACGTTTTTTATCAAATGATTTAAGCTATTTTTAGTTAAAAAACAGTTTTACTCGATTTTATATTTTAATTAAAAATGTTAGAAATTCGTAAGATTTAAAAAAGAATTTAAAGTGAGCAAAAAAGTTATTTTTACAACAATTATCTTCATTTTCATTTTCAATAACGACGCGAAGAGGCGGAAAGGTCTGCTGGAACCTCTCCAGTTGAGACTGACTAGCTGCAAGTAACAATCTGGGAAAATGCGCCGGCTCGCTTTCTTTGTACGTGTTCTCACATAGTTGAAGTTCATCTTCGAATTCTGCTTGTAATCTAAGCCAAATTGAACGCACTCTTTCCGCTAAAAGTTTCATTTTAATTAATTATGAATTTTTATTTAACGAATTCATAATTACGATTACAATTATAATATAGATAATAATTAATAATTTTTCAAATTACCGTCAAAATGTAATAACTTTGTGCAAGATTTCTAAATTTAATTTTTATTTTTAATCTTATTAACCCTTAAAGATCAGCTCGGTGCAAATTTGAAACATCAAAGAATTAAAACTTGAGTTATTTTATTACAGATAAATAAAGTATATACATATACTAAACAACCTCTAAAAGATTATTATAAAAACTGCGCCACGCTTTTATTTAACTAAATGTTTTCATTAATTTTAATTTTAAAATTTAATAATTATTACATTTATTTATTTTTTTATTTATTGGTTATTTATTTGATATTTATATAATTTATTTTTTACTTTTCAGTGCATTTTTATATTTGTTAATATATTATATTTTTTTGTTTAAAATTCTCAATTTGATTTAATTCTTATGTTAATATTAGTTAAATAAAAGCTTTTTTAAAAAAATTATTTTTTATATGTAATCAAATATATTTTTGTAATTTTTTTTATTTTTTACTTTTTAGTGTTAATGAACAATAAACTTTTTACATCAAAAAAAATATTCTTAATAATATTTATATCTGAATATTATTGTTTTTTCAAGTTTGTTTTTTTATTAAGACTAAAAAGTAAAAGTATTTATTTTTATACATCGAAGTTACATACGTGTACCAAATTTCAATCATTTTCATACGATAGTTTATGAGAAATGAAAATTATCTACTAAATGCATGATAGGGTTAGCGCGTGGGGGTGGGACATAGCAAATTCCGACACCGTAGTGCTGTATTGTCATCGAAGTTACAAACGTGTATCAAATTTCATTGATTTTCATACGATAGATCAAAAGATATAGCAGTTGTAAGATTTGATTATAACTAAAGTAAGTTAAATAAAAGCTTATAAAAAGTAAAGTAGATTAAAATTGTGTTGTGCAATGTTGTACTTATTAAAAACATTTGCGTTTTGTCCGTTGAACGAGGTCTATTTTTTATTTATTGCTTAAAAAATTTCTTGGATAAGTATTTATTTCACCAGAATACTTTTAAAACTTATTTATATAAAATAAAATTATCAGTTGTATTGCGTTATTTGATTTTATCTTCAAGTATAAAAAGAAAAGATTACATAATAATAAATTTATAGTATCTATCAAACTTTTTAATAAATTACAAATAATGATAACCTGCACTCAACATAAGCGATATTCTAAATTTAACATATAAAACATAAATAATTATTTCTTAGAAAGGTTTCTAGTGTTTTCAATCTTTACAAGGATTAAACCTTTCAGTTCGTTAAATTACCGACAGCGATGTCTACTTTATGTTTTAAAATAAATCTTCATTCAACAATTTTGTTGTACTTTCCCGCCGTTTGCACTGACCTTAAAATATTTGCTTTAATAAGCGCAATAAATTTTAACATTGCGATTACTTTTATGGTTTTTCCTTATTTATTATTTATATAATTTATTATAGAACGAAAGGTATTTTGATAAAAAAACTAGACAGAACTTGCTAAACTATTAGAAGTTAAGTCACAAATTTCATACTATTATTTAAAATTACTCTATTCATTGAATCATTAAAGTCCTTGATATATATTTTGGACTTTTGAAAAAAGCATTAATTAAAAAATGTTTTTGTTAAAAGTAATTTAATGTTTAAAAACGATTGCTTTTATTTATTATACAGCAGGTATCGGTAAATGAATTATTTTGTAATTTTTTATGAAATGAAATTTGCTTGTATCAGTAGACTTTTTATTTTTCCTTGTAATATTAATTTAAACGTCAGGTAAACGTTTTGAAAGTATATGTTTGGAGCGTAGCTTATATGGAAGTGAAATTTGGACGATCGGACTACCTGAGAAGAATCCTAGTAAAGGCAGTTACTTTTAAACGGACTTGATTACTAGATCGTGGATACCGGTGTTCTTTGGTGGTTGGGTTTCAGTTTACCATACATCTCACGAATGATCAATCTTTTGATTTTCCTATTTAGCTTTCGGTAATTACCTTTCAGATAATACTTCAGAGGATGAATGAGGATATGTATGATTATAAATGGTGTAGTCTTGTACAGACTCAGTTCGACTATTCCTGAGATGTGTGGTTAATTGAAACCCAACCACCAATGAACACTGGTATCCACGACACCAGTGTCGTGGACACCAAAATCCGTGTAAAAATAACTGACTTTACTAGGACTTGAACGCTGGAAATCTCGACTTCCAAATCGGCTGATTTGGGAAGACACGCTCACCACTAGACCAACCCGGTGGGTTACGAATGGTCAATCTGACACTATACAAGATTACAATTCATTTACATTCATACATATCATCCTCATTCATCCTCTGAAGTAATACCTTACGGTAGTTCCGGAGGCTAAACAGAAAAAAGAGAGAATACCTAAGAAAAAAAGATTAGAAGCTTTTGAGACGTGGTGCTACAGGAAAATGTTAAAAATCAGATGGGTGGATAAATTGACAAATGAAGAGATGTTGAGGCAAATTGATGAAGAAAGAATTATTTGGAAAATCTAGCTAAAAGAAGAGACAGTCTTATAGGTCACATCTTGCGGCACCCTGGAATAGTCGTTTTGATATTGGAGGGACAGATAGATGGGAAAAATGTTGCAGGCAGTAAACGTTTGGAATATGGAAAACAAATTGTTAGGGATGTAGGATGTAGGGGGTATACCGAAATTAAACGACTAACACTAGATAGGTAAGCTTGGATAGCTGCATCAGACCACTCAAATGATTGAAAAAAAAAAAAATATATATTTAAAGATCACGTTAACTGTTATAAAGTTCTTGTAATATGGAAGCATTCTAAGGAAACTGTTGTAGGAATAGCGTGTATCTCCGGAAAAGATTCGGATATATTGAATGTAAAACGTATAACATCAGATTTTATATTAAATCACAAATTTTCTTTATAAATTATTTTATTCAGGGAATTAAAAATGTTTTCTTAAATAGTATTCGTCAATGTTCATTTTCTATTAATTTAAACATATAACTAATAATAATTTTACTAATATTAATTTGTTTTAACTTGAACATTAATTTTCAGATTAATAGTTATTTAATACTATTAAACTGCATACTATTAAACAATATTATTAACAGAAGTGTAAAAGTCTATAATATAATGAAGAAAAAATAGAGGAACAAAAAGTAAAGCCTAGAAGATGAAGTTATATCTACTACCCATGACAATATGATACAGCACATGATAATATTTAATTTCCTTTTCAAATTTTGATAATTATTTATAACTGAAAACTACCTTGGAACAGAGTTAATCAATTTCGGAATTAAGACACCATCCACAGGCCTACCATTCTTATTATTATTTTAATAATAATTGTATAAATGATTTACGTCTTAGCTCGTATTCTGTATGAACTTTTGAATGCGATACCTTGGATCGTAAAAGTTATTTATTACGAGAACAAGGTATTAACTTAACAAGTCCCTTAACTTTTAAAAAGGTGCAATTTTAACAAGTTTTCCAATATTAGAAGAATAACGTACATATTTACAGTTAAAAAATTTATTGTTTTCTTTTGAGTATCATTTATGCCTTCCAGCAAATAATAATCTTATAACAACAACAATAATAAATCTTTGTTTCTATAAACAGTAATATACGATATATTTTTATAGTTCCCAATACATAATCATATCACATAAATCAATTAAAAGCTTTCAAAATAATATTTTTATTTTATATATATATATATATTTTCCAGGTAAATATAGCTAGACTAAATTAAAGGGGAAAGTATGGTGATAATTTCAAAAATGGGGTATCGGGGTTTTTGTATATTTTTAGGTTTCAGGGCCCACTAGTATATCTAGTCAAAAAAAAACATAGGAACAGTCTCTTTCCCTATCGCTGTCTAGATATATATGATACGTTAATTTATCCGAAATTTCGTCGATTAACGGTTCCACCTTCTTTACTCAGTTTCAACTGTTTTTACTTGTTCGCAATAATCCTTATTCGTTTCATTCATTTTTTCCTTAGCTAATCTTTTAATATCTGACGTTAATAATGATGTGTTATTACATATCTTTTCAGATCCGGCTATACCATCTCGATCAGATTTAAATCGGGATGTTAAGGTGGAACTCGCAGAACCTGATGCCTCTGTTTTTTTTAGTAGTTCATCAAAATGGACTTTATTTTTGAATTTCTATGTGATTTAATTATATCGTACAACATCGCTCTATTAAACGGAATATTGTTCTTTTTGTAGCCAATTAATCATGTCACTTTTGCTATAATTTGAATTCGGAGGCTTCTATTGAAGTGAATTGTGGTTTAACGCATTATTAATAACAACCACAGACTGGGGGGTGAAGACCAGAAATTAATTTTCAGATGCCCAATTCATAAAATTATTGACGCTGTTTTCCCTCGATAGGAGGTCCTTGTTATTTATGGTATTAAGCCCATTGATATTCTTGCGACTGAGCACCAATTACATTATTATGCCAAGAAGGATAGATAGGCCAACTTACCTCTCGATGCATAAAAGAAATGTTTGAAAAATTCCGTAGGCTTACCTAATTTACCAACTTAAATCTTTCAAAATGCATTTGTCAGTTTGAGTGCTTTTTTAAATGCAATTAAATTTTTAAGTATCTAGAGACTTTATCACCACAGGCTCTACACAATTTAGAAAAATCGCATTTTTTTTAAAAATCTGGATTGCAAAATTATTGTGCAAAAACTGTCAAACCCATTTTGTTGAAATTTGGCGTATTGCTTTATCATATAAAAATGTTCTTTGAGAAAAAACTGTTAGTCCTATGTATAATATAAGTAATCGAATAAAAATTCCCAAAAAATCTCGTTTTTTCATTTATTTTACAGTTATTTCTATTATTCATCAATAATAAATTTTTCGATTTGAAACCGATGATAATGCGTGTAAAATGTAATAACAAAACTTTTTTATCTCTTGATTTTTTCTCTAAAATGAACAGTTATCGAGTCTAGGAAAATAGGAGAAAAAAATTTGAAGTGGACAAAGCATCCCTTCCTTGTACGCCTATTAAATTTAAATTACATTTACACAATATATTTAAATTTTAAAAAAAGTTATAAAGGAGATGAAATCCGATTCGAACCGATGAGCCTTCCTCTTGCAAGATCAAATATTTCATTAATTAAAATTTTATTTGGCTATAACTCTGGACCAATGAAAATAAGTACCACTTATGACATAGCGTTGGAAAGCTCTCCATAAGAGTTTATTACTGGAATTAAGAAAGTCCAAAATCCAAATATTTTGGGATTTTGGGCTTTTTTTGGACACTCTTGGTTCAAACGATTGCAATCAAAAGGGGAGGTGCACAATTAGGTGTTACAACAGTCTTAAATCCAAAATTTCAACATCCTACGGCTAATCGGATTTGAGTTGTGCGAGATACATACTTACGTACAGACATCACGCCGAAACTAATTAAAATGGATTAAGGAATGGTTAAAATGGATATTTCCGTTGAAATCTGAAAACCGAAATTTTTCGTGATCACAATACTTTCTTTACTTGTTCTTTGCATAAGTAAAAAAAGGATATTTTTTCGTTTTTTCTACATTTTGTTTAAAAAATTTTAAGCACGTCTTTTTCAACGGGCGCATAACGAAATAATCATTTCTGATAATATTTCGAAGGCATTAAAGCAAAAATTAGCGATCATATGGAAAAGCTCAACCCAAAACAGAAACCGCCTGGACTATTTGGTGTTTAGACTCAATCAAGTAATGATCTGAGTGCATAGTCTAATTGTAGTTAGATATAGGAAGCTTGTTTGTGTGAAACCTTCGGTGTCAGAGGAAGGTGCGGGAATCGAATCGGTTAATTTCATAGTTGAAGGTTGTAAGTTATGGTAGGTGGTCGTAGTTGGATGATGCCATATGAAGGCGATAGTAAGTTGTGTAAATACACTGACAGATATGTCTGACAACCTAACAGAGGCCAAACTGATGTGATGTGTTATCGGAGGGTCTAAAAGACGACCTCCGGTAACGCTCATGAGTGCTTGGGAATGGAGTGGTTGGTTGGCGACCGGATCGTCACAAGGCGGATGTCTTCTCCTACAGGGTTCAGGATGTCGTGATAGTCACCGCTTTTTGAACTCGTTTTCGTTGAAAAACGCGTTCGGAATAAAGCCCATTTTTTTCCTAGCGTGAATTATGATAAATCGAACACTTTTATTAATCGGAACTTTTATCCCTGTACCACTTTCAACCGATCATGATTTTTTCGTCGCATGGGAGGTTAAAATATACGATTCGTTCAAATAAACAATCAAAAACTTTTCTTTCCTGCAACCATTCATTTTTCTTAAATATTCTATCCTCTTCCACTGGATATTTTCTTTCTCAATAAAATGTTTGCTATTATTATCATCAGTTTTACACCACTTAAACCCTAACTCTTTCAGGATAGCTACTAGTGTAGTTCTAGAACCTTTACATCGAATATTCTTTTGAAGTTTTTCAAGTAATTTATTTAATGCAGGCAGTCCATTATGTTTTGCGTGAAACTCGTTAAATGTTCTTACAACGACTTGATGAAACTATCTAATCCACTAAATTGTTTCGAACGTTGTTTATATTTTTTAGGTGTGCTGAATGAGCACCACTGTGATTTAGATTTATGCTTTTATTTCTTGAATTTCTGAACATCTGATCCTGAAATTCCATAAGCTGGATGGGTAGTATGACCTCTTACGCGACGTCCGTTTGGGCGCATAGGTTGGAAAGAAATCGAGCACTTATTCAAAATTTAAGGAGTGCCCAGCGCAGAGCATTAATTGTGTGCACTGGTGTTTTTAAAACAACCTCCTACGAAGATACCATTGTATCGGGAAAGGCTCTCCCAATCGATTTAGTGGTGAAAGTCCGGGCGGCCATGTGGAAATTGAGGCAGGGAGGCCGAGGTATTTGGGATGCGATTTCGAGCCGTGCCTGTACTGGAGCGGAACGGCGCTATCAATGCACCGCTTATAAATTTCGAACAGTTGCCCATCTCCCGCCTGCGGAGGAGGCTTTACAGCCTCGCGATGGAGGCATGGCAGCAAGAATGACACGCCAAGACTAAGGGAAGGTCCTTGTATAGATTTATGCAGGATATGGAGGGATGGTATGCCTCTCCTTCGTTTTTAAGGGCAACGGGGACCCGAGTGCTCTCCAACCATGTAAACTTAAACCAATAATTGTTTCGATTCCGCCTGGCAGCTGATGAGCTGTGCGTCTGCGAGTAGTTCCAGTCGAACGAACACATGATGTTCGACTGCCCAGCTCTTGTGGGGGGTGGCTAGAACTCAGGCAGTCTTGGAACTTAGAGGTCAAGGGAAAAATTGGTCATTCACAAGTGGCGAGTCATTGTGGCGAAAGCCGCATTGTCGGACCCAGTGGGAGTTCCTTGATGCGGTTGCTTTGTTCAGCCGACATCAGTAGTTTACCTAAGGGAAAAGGCTCCTACCGCGCTGCTGTAGGAAGCTAACCAAGAGACGTAGCTGGCTACCAGCCAGATTAAGGCTCCAAGCGCTTTAATGGTGGACAGGTACTTGCTGGCATTAGCAGCCTAGGCGTGGCAGCGAATTGCTGTCTTTGACGAGATAAATTTAATTATTGATAGTCATATATGTTTTAATAGTTGACGGGGTGCGCCTACCCAGTTTAGAGATATACAAGTGGGTGGTGGGACACGCAATCGAGTGGTGTATGATACCACGCTTATTCTTCTCGCTCCTTTAGGTTAGATCGAGGACCTAGTTAAGACACTGGTCGCTAAACTGTTTCGAGCCTCAGTAGCCGTTTATGGCACAGACATTCCATCTTATGTTTTAGAGCGACCGAATGGGATGGTGGCGGGAGAAATGCCAAGCAAACCAATAAAGCTGCAGGGGTTCATTCTTCACTTTTTGAATGCGTATTAAACGTTTGTCTTCTAATTTTTCTAACTATAGCTTCATAACTTCATAAAATCGTGTGCATTATTAACTATTTCACGAACTTGACTACGGAACATTTTTTTCTTAACTATGGGTTTAAATTCTGCCATTGCAAAATAATTCAGTAACAGTAAACTCAAAAAGTATACATACATAGTTAATACACACAAAACAGTAACTAACACGCCCCACAGAAGTAAATAACTGTAGAACTAATGACATGTAAGTTGGCACAAAAAACTAACAGCATTCAGCAAACATTTGTCACGGTAGTAGGCCGACTGAAAATATTGTCAGGTTGGTATAGATGATATTTATAACCAAAAATACATACGATGCTATTTTATTAAAATTAGTTTCGTATCCCGATTAATATTTTTATTTTAAAGTTTTTTAAATAATTATTTTTTTCTACTTACTTTATTACTGTAGCTCACAAATTTCGAAGTCGCTGTCGTCTGTAGATTCTGAAGAACTCGTGTGCGATTGTGAATTCACATTTATTACAAAATTGTCGATGTGCACATCATATAAATGTTAATTTTCAATGATTTTTTTTAACGGTGACAACATGCTTGCAGACATTGCTCCACTCAGCTTCAGACACATTATGAAATTCCTCTTCAGCTAACTTAAGAACGTCCGACATGTTAAAAGTTGTATTTCATTTAACTACTTGCCCTTTCCCTTGATTTGAAATCATTTTAATGGCATTTAAGACTGGGTGATAAAGTGGCAATCGTAGAACTGTGTGATCATAATTTTCGAAAATGTCATCTATTAGAAATTTCTTTTCATTTTGTTGTGTAATTTTATAATATCTATAATTCCGTATTCACCATAGCAGGAAAACAGTTAATTAGTTGTTCGGCTAACCATTTTATCATATGTTATGTAAATTCATAATGTTATACATCAACATATACGATGATTTATCTATGACCGACCGAATTGGCAAGTTAAGAATACACTTCTGCCGTAACCATTTCATACACTTTTCGGAATCCATCGATTTGTGACTATCTCCTTTCTTGTTTGACTCATACGTAAGTAAAGCATTGTTAATGAATCCTTTATTATAGCCTGAATAATTATTAATAGTGATCCCTTGGATACTGGTGTTTTCAGTCCCTCATGAAGTTTTTTGTGTTTAACCACGATTTTGGTGTCGCATGACAACTGTGAATGTAGATTACATCTTGTATATAATCTTCCTTCTTCGCGAAACAGGGAAATTTGTCGTATAAATTCTTTGCATTTTAATTTCATACCGTTCTATCAGTATTTCCGGTTGTCTTCTGTTTTTTCCCATCTAAATTCTATTTTACGTAATATTCTCCTTAAAGATCTTTCAATCCCTTTGAAATTAATTTCATTTTCGCGGGCTTTTTGCATAATTCTCTTCACAAAAGGAACGCATTTTTCGATTATATAAAATTTATTTATTAAACGTCTCAAAGTAACTTGTGTCAAATGAATCTAAATTGCACACAGCACTGGGGCGATTTACTCGTTTTCTTGGCGAAATGAACACGGATGGTTTCTCAGATTCATTTGATTTCCCTTCTGCTACAATTCTTTGAACCGTTCGTTTTGATACTTCTGTCGCTTGAAAAAACCGTATTCAGCACTTAAGTTTTCCTCCTATTCCGGTTCCGGCATTGTTTTGTTAAAAGATATTATAAACATTGAATACAATTTCCTTAGTCTGACTATGAACTACTGTATCTTTCCTCTTAACTTGGGAATTTTAAAAGAAAATAACTGTATTAAAATATTAAAAATTTACGTGATTGAATTTATGACTAAGCCTTAAATGAAAACAACAAATAGTAAAAATAAATCATTAACAGCTATTCACTTCATTAGGTAAAATATATACCGTAATAAATGTTTCTATAATAACCACACTCTTATAACATAATTACAAGCGATGTGTGACATAATTCTTCACAGCGCAATGATTAGAGTATATTAAAAATTAGAAATGAAATTCTTAGAATTGCGTGTTGTGTTTACAACAGTCCATAAATAGCAATAGTCATGTACGATTCATTAATGATTCTACTATTATTAGTTGCTATACAACAGGAAGTAGGCCTAGATCACATCATTAAAATATAATTTAGAATAAAACTCAACACTTACATACGCTACAGCAAGTTTATGAAACCTGTTTTTATATATTACCATACCACAAAAAACATATAGAAAATGACACTGTTTTTAGTTTAATTAATAAACAGAGGCCAGTGCATGCAAAATTCTAGTTCCTGCGCCAACATATGGGCCGATGCATTTACCATTCGAACCGGGAAACGCCGAGAATCGAAGTAAATCTGTTTACTGAAAATGAAAAGTAAACATTAGTATTGATTATAAGTCAATAATGCGATGACAATTACTATGATGAATACGTATAAAATGACTAAGCTGTTCCACTATTTGACTAAGCTGGTCAAATTATTATAATCTGTAGGGTATTCGTTCCCAAAGTAAGCGATAACGCCCTCTTGTGGGCGCTGAAGGCTTTCAGGAGGAGGCGGTAGAAGGCCCACAGAAAACTGGGGGCATTCAGGCAGTCTAGAAATGCGATGGCTGTTTTAAAAATAAGGCAAAAATGATGTTTTCCTGTTATTTCAAATTAAAATGTAAAGTAAAATTTAAGTTTCAGCTCAGAAGTAGTATATGCCTCGTTTAAAAACAGCTATTGCAATTATTATTTTTAAGAGATGGTAAACTGAAACATTTCGGGAGCGCTAGAAAAGTTTTGATTCTCAATGTGGGCAGTGGGTGAAAAAGTCTGAGAATCAATGCTGTAGGGTATAGACCTAATATTTAATATAGATATATATAACTCAAATGAAATATTTTGATAACCTTTATTCGTTTTATGACTCGCTTGATGAAGGGAAGTGTAATAATAATCTATTAATACAAGTATAAACCCACCGGGTTGGTCTAGTGGTGAACGCGTCTTCACAAATCAGCTGCTGATTTGGAAGGAGAGTTCCAGCGTTCAAGTCCCAGTAAAGACACTTACTTTTATACGGATTTGAGTCCTAGATCGTGGATACCAGTGTTATCTGGTGGTTGGGTTTCAATTAACTACATATCTCAGGAATGGTCGAACTGAGACCGTACAAACTACCCTTCATTTACACTCATTCATCCTCTGAAGTAATACCTGAACGGTATTTCCGGAAGCTAAACAGAAAAAGAAAGAAAGGTATTACTACAAGTATAATTTTTTTTTTATACTATGTACAGTTAGAAATATTTATAAGTAAGCTAAATATTTTTATAGAATTATTGTTTGGAATTTAAATTTTATTTGTGGAAAGAATTTTTGCTTTTAACGAAAATAGTACCCGCTGTATTGCAGAATACTCATTTTCTGAATGAGCCTAATGTTACGAAAAAAGAGTTATGTAATAAATGTCCTGCACAAATAAAATTATATGATTTATAATAATACAAATTAAAATGTAAAATTATATTTTTCCGACATTCAGAAAATTTGCAAAAACTCTTTTTATATTAGTTTTTTTTTTGTTTTCTCCAACCGGTTTTCCAGTTACTGCCGTGTCTGAATCAGCAACTGCAATCTCGCTACCGGCTTGCCAGGCATGACGTAGCTATATACGTAGTGCAATATAAGTGTAACTCACTGGTAAACATGTAATCTGCAACAGACTCGGGTCGATGTGTGATTAATTGAAACCCAACCATCAAAGAACACCGGTATCCACAGTGTAGCATTCGAATCCATATAAAATCAACTGCCTTTACGAGAACTCGAACCTTAGAACTCTCGACTTCGAAAATCAGCTAATTTTGGGATAACGAGTTGAAACATATAGTTTTTTAGCTTGTGAGACCACGGTTAGGTATTGCTTCAGTGGACAATGAGATGAAATGGCAATTTTGTAGGGGGTGAGAATGCCATGACTGACCGGGATTTGAACCCGGGACCTCCGGATGAAAAGCCGAGACGTTCCCAGTAGCGCCAAAGACTGGCGACGAGGTTAATCACTAGTCTAACCCGTCGGGTTTTTCTTCCTATATTATTAATATGGATTTAAAATGGTATTAGAGAAATTATGTTTGATACCATATAAAAAATATTCTGATAACATACATGAGAAAAATTTATATCAATAATTTACCCAAAACAGTTTTACTAAGTGAAATAATACTGTAAATTATCATTTTAACATAATAAATAATATTTTTTAAAAAAATAATCATGTTCTATCGCTGCAAATATAACAAAAGACTTTTTTATAGTAAATAAAATCATAGCGGCGTATTTTTTCCTTTGTGTTTTATTTAGTGCCAATCCTTTGTAAATTTTTATATGTTAAATAAATAAAAGAAGGATTAAAAAGCTTTTGTTTGATTAATTTATACGTGTAAATATTAACTTTCTTCGTGATGATTATTTGTACAAATAATAAATACTGTTCATATTTAATTTTACTTAGCAATACCAGATTGTAATATCTTTTTTTTTGGTCGAAAAGTAAAAGATATATTTATTTTTGTAATAAAATTATCTATTTTCTAATAAAACACGAGTTATTTTATTGTTAATAACTCCTATAATAGAGAGACAAACTCATACTTAAAAATATTATACTGACCTGACCTAATAGTTTAATCTTTTACAAACTTCAAACGTTCTTCTCCACTGACAAAAATGTTTGGTATATTAGTTTTGTTATTATGTTTGGTACACTAATAGGCTATAGTATAAGATATTCTCTCTATTTTAGAAAGTTGAATAACTGTTAAAAAAAAAAATAATAATTTTTTTTTAGTACTGATTTTTTTTTTTGTTGTCTTTAGTCATTTGACTGGTTTGATGCAGCTCTCCAAGATTCCCTATCTAGTGCTAGTCGTTTGTTGTGTGAAAATGCAGAGAGCCACATTTTCTTGGAAAAAAAAACAGCTGTAGTTTTCCATTGCTTTCAGCTGCGCAGTACAGAGGACTGAGTGATGTTGATATGGCCGTTTAAGTCATTGTGACTCACGCCCCTAACAGCTACTGAAAGAGCTGCTGCCCTCTTTCAGGAATCATTCCTTAGTCTGGCTCTCAACAGATACCTCTCTGATATGGTTGCACCTTCGGTCCAGCTACTCTGTATCCCTGAGCACTCAAGCTCCCTCACCAACGGCAAGGTCTCATGATTCATAGGCGGGGTAAAGTACTGAATAAAAACTAAATGTAAAAACAGAAATTATGTTATGACACTCAATTATATCTTTATCATAAATTTTGTCAAAGTAACTTATTTACATTTACATTTAAAGTACTGAATAAAAACTAAATGTAAATAAGTTACTTTGACAAAATTTATGATAAAGATATAATTGAGTGGCATAACATAATTTCTGTTTAGCCTCGGGAAACACCGTAAAGTATTACTTCAGAGGCTGAATTAGGATGATACGTAAATGAATGTAAATAAAGTATTGTCTTGTACAATCTCAGGTCGACTATTACTGAGGTGTGTGGTTAATTGAAACCCAACCACCGAAGAACATCGCTAACTGCGATCTAGTATTCATATCCGTATCTAAGTAACGTGCCTTTAGTAGGATAACTATTTCCAAGAATAAATAACATCCCATGCTAAGCTTACTAAAAAAGTGAGAATTAAGAAAGTTTTCCCTCGCCTTCTTCAGTGAACCAAATGTTCAAGTTTATATAAACATAAGCCTTCTGAAACGCAAATAATATATATAGTCGATATCTTCATTCTATCTTCCTTCATCCTATCTTCCAACAGTAGCAATTGAAGAACATAAGAAAGAAGCCATAATAAGAAAGGGAGTCCGACAAGGATGTTCTCTATCTCCGTTACTTTTTAATCTTTACATGGAACTAGCAGTTAATGATGTTAAAGAACAATTTAGATTCGGAGTAACAGTACAAGGTGAAAAGATAAAGATGCTACGATTTGCTGATGATATAGTAATTCTAGCCGAGAATAAAAAGGATTTAGAAGAAACAATGAACGGCATAGATGAAGTCCTACGCAAGAACTATTGCATGAAAATAAACAAGAACAAAACAAAAGTAATGAAATGTAGTAGAAATAACAAAGATGGACCACTGAATGTGAAAATAGGAGGAGAAAAGATTATGGAGGTAGAAGAATTTTGTTATTTGGGAAGTAGAATTACTAAAGATGGACGAAGCAGGAGCGATATAAAATGCCGAATAGCACAAGCTAAACGAGCCTTCAGTAAGAAATATAAGCTGTTTACATCAAAAATTAATTTAAATGTCAGGAAAAGATTTTTGAAAGTGTATGTTTGGAGTGTCGCTTTATATGGAAGTGAAACTTGGACAATCGGAGTATCTGAGAAGAAAAGGTTAGAAGCTTTTGAAATGTGGTGCTATAGGAGAATGTTAAAAATCAGATGGGTGGATAAAGTGACAAATGAGGAGGTATTGCGGCAAATAGATGAAGAAAGAACCATCTGGAAAAATATAGTTAAAAGAAGAGACAGACTTATAGGCCACATACTAAGGCATCCTGGAATAGTCGCTTTAATTTTGGAAGGACAGGTAGAAGGGAAAAATTGTGTAGGCAGGCCACGTTTGGAATATGTAAAACAAATTGTTAGGGATGTAGGATGTAGAGGGTATACTGAAATGAAACGACTAGCACTAGATAGGGAATCTTGGAGAGCTGCATCAAACCAGTCAAGTGACTGAAGACAAAAAAAAAAAAAAAAAAAAATCTTCCTTAATTGAACAGCTATTCAATTACTCTAAGAAAAAAAGGTTTTGACAATTGCAACTTCAAGTACTAGTGTACTTTCGTTTTCTACTTGTATTTTAGCCATAAGAAGGCTGTGTAAGTTGTATTAAGTAATAATATAATGAAAACTTCATGTTAGAAACGATACGTCGTGAATAATCAATAGGAATAAAATTTACTTCTTCACTCAATGGGAAAAGTTTACTTCTTCAATCAACAGGAGAAAGATGTACTATTTTCAACTGGCATTATAGTTGCATAATTCATTCCTAAACTTACCTTTTTTATCAAATAAATCTGTTTTTTGGCATTATTATTATTTTTTCAAATGTGTTCGGTCGGCGGTAAATCGAGGGACTCTAGAGGCGAATCTCGAAACACTGAGCTCCCACAACGTGGTTGCGATGATGCTCCGTAAACTGAGTAGCTGGAAGAGTGTAGCCAGATTCGTCGGCAGCATTATCATGACCAAGAAGGGTGACCTGGATAGCCCTGAAAATGAGGCAGTGCCTTCTCAGTCTGGTATAGAAAGAGTCGGCCGGAATTAATATATTAAACGGTTTCGGGTCGAGTCCTGGTAGAAAGAGGTGTGGTTTTAGTCGGTAGTCTGCTGATGTGATTGGACAATACCATTAGTGGGAGTCCGACACTCCGTGCGTAAATACAAAATGCATTTCCACTTCCCTACACAAAAAAAAACAAAAAAAAAACAACAAAATTAATATTTTTATTGTTTACTGATAATTTAAACAATCTCGTAAAACGTAGTTAACCGTAGTAGTAGTTTTGATAAACTCCAGACATTTCTTCTTTTAAGTAAATTGAGCAGAACAATCAAATTTAAATAACAAAGTGAAACTTTACGAACAAAACGGAATTGGTAAAGGTGAACTTTTATGAAAGATTAGCGTTACAATTTAATCTTCCATTATTAATTATATTGTAAGTATTCTTTTCTGGATCATCAGATATTACTGATTCATGAATCATTTTATTCCTCATTTTTTGTGTTTTTACTTCCTTGTAAGAACGAAAGGAAGGATTGTAATCGCGAAAACTCCGGTTTTCAGATCGGAAATATCCATTTTGACCATCCCTAAATCCATTTTGACTAGTTTCGGCGTGACATCTGTGGGTACGTACGTATGTATCTCGCGTAACTCAAAAACGATTAGCCGTAGAATGTTGAAATTTTGGACTGTTGTAACTTCTAGTTAGGCACCTCCCCTTTTGATTGCAATCGACTAGATCAAAAGTGTCCAAAAAAGCCCAAAATAAAAAGAAAATGGATTTTGGGTTTTATCTTAACTGTAGTAATAAGACCTCATTGAGAGCTTTTCAACGATATATCATAAGTGGTACTTATTTTCATTTGTTCCAGAGTTATACCCCAAAAAAGTTAATTAATGAAATATTTGTATCTTTCAAGGGGAAGGCACATCGGTTCGAATCCGACTTAATTTCCTTTTTTTAACTTTTTTTTTTTTAATTTAAATATATTGATTTATTAATAAATAATTATTAACCTATGATTAAAAAAAAGTCAGAAGTTATTTGTGAAATAAAATTTTATGTACTTTTTATTTTAATTTAATTTTTTTTTACGGTGGTTAATAATTATGAATAAATCAATATATTCAAATTAAAAAGAATAAAAAAAAATATATGTATATGAAATCGGATTCGAACCGATATGTGTGTGGTTACGGTTCCGACACGATCTTACTTCTTCAGCGACATGAAACAAAATTAATGTATAAACCAATATAAAATGCCAATACGGACACCACAAAAAAATTTGATGCGGTGTGGTTTCCACCACAATGCAGTTGTGTAACTGTCCAGTTTATTAAAGAATTGGAGAATCATATCTTACTTTCAAATGAAATAAGTTTCAATGAAGTGCATCAAAAATTTGTATCTGTAATTTAATAGGCGTACAGGGAAGTCATGTGGTGTCCACATCAGACTTTTTTTTAATAATAAAATGTTCGTTGAAAAAAATATAATTTTACAAAAAAATTAAATTAAGATAAAGTGTTTAATACCGTACTGACGAAAAAGACAATGTTGCGTAGAAGTAAACAGATTTAAGATATAAATATTAAGTTTTAGGTGGAGTAAACTTGAAAGAGTAAATAATTTTATGCACATTCTGAGAGGCAGACTACAATTGTTAGTGATATCACAATAGGTTGTTCAGACGGAAAGGGAGAGAGAGAGAGCATTTACTAGTGGTTTGACTCTAGAAAATCACCCTCCACTACTAGTTTTCATTCCATCCTCGCGTCTAAGAAAAATTGTAACCTAACTGTAGAAAAGGGAAGTTTTATGAGAAATCTTTTCATACGCTTAATTACCTCTAATAGCAAGGAAATTTATTATAAAATTTCAAACAGGTTAGGTCGCAATCCCATAATTTACAAACATAGCAAAGATCAAAAAGTAGAATAAAAACAGGACTTATGTGTTGCCGTTGAATGAGGTTGCTTCGTAAAAACATAAATAAAAGTTATGTGATAGAACATATTAATGTTTTCATCTTTATTATACTAGGTATTCCGGAACGTATTTCCCAAACTTCGGGTACTAATTTTGTATACCAAATGAGCAAAAACGTTCATATCGACATAAGTTCATAGACTTAAAAAAAGAAGCAAAGCAGACCAAGCAAGGCAGTCTGCCTTGTTTTCCTTCTGGACGCCATTTTTGAATTTTCAACAAAAAAAATTATTTCTTAGAAACGGGTAAATCTAATTAAATTTGGCAAATCTAAAACTAGTAACATTAAACGAAAGTAATACTAACAAACATTCAGCTACCTAGGGACCTAGGCGTGGCAGCAAATTGCTGCCCTTGACGGAATAAATTTTAATTTACTGACAAGTCATATATTTTAGTATGTAGACGGGGGGCGCCTACCCATTTTAATAGTACGAGATGTGTGAGAAAAGTAATGAGACTGACTTTTTACCAAAGTTTTTATTTTTTTCAAACAACAATAATATCCCCTTCAAAGTAGTTCCCTTGGGCAACTATACACCGGGGGAGTCGTTGTTCCCACTCCTAGTAGCAGCGCTGGAAGGCTACAACTGGTAGGGCTTTTAACTGGTCGGTCATAGTCTTTTGAATGTTCCCCAGATTTCTAAAATAACGTCCTTTTAAGACATTTTTCAATTTCGGGAAAAGGAAAAAGTTACAAGAACTCAAATTAGGTGAATAGGGGGGTTGAGGAACCGTAGGAATGCGTTTTGAGTTCAAAAATTCCCTGATGGAAATGACCGTGTTACACGGGGCATTGTCATGTTGAAGCATCCACTTGTCTGCAATGTCTGGTCTCACGCGAATCACTCTTTTTCTGAGCCTTTCAAGGTCACCTTTGTAAAACACTTGGTTGACAGTTTGTCCTGGAGGAACAAATTCTTTATGCACGATACCCCTACTGTCTAAAAAGCAAATCAGCATGGTTTTGATCTTTGATTTGCTCATTCGACATTTTTTCAGTCGAGGAGATGACTGAGTGTGCCACTCTTCACTTGGCCGCTTTATTTCAGGATCGTACTCAAATATCCACGATTCGTCACCTGTGATCACACGATTGAAGAATTCTTAGTCGTTGTCACTCCTCTCAAGAAGATCAACGCACACGTTTCTTCGGTTGTCTTTTTGTTCCATTGTGAGATTTTTCGGCACAAATTTCGCGTGTCCAAATCGTCTCTCAAAATTTGATGTACGGTGAAATGTTTAAATTTAACTGTTCACTCATCATCCTTATTGTTAACAACGGTCTGATCTCACAAGAACCCTCACACGCTCAACGTTTTCGTCAGATTTTGAAGCTGAAGGTCTCCCTGAGCGAGGTTGATCTTCAACGTGTTTTCGGCCTTTCAAAAATGATTTGTGCCAGCGGAAAACTTGTGCTCTTGATAAACAATGTTCTCCATAGGCCTGTTTCAACAAGGTCACATTCGCGGATTCCCCAAGTTTAACACAAAACTTGATTGCACAACGTTGCTCTAAATTCCGTTGCTTCATTTTCGTAACGCACAACAAAAACACAACTTCACTGATGGCGCTGTCAAAAATAATGTGTTGGCTGAACGAAATTGAAACTCGTACTGAGCATGTGGAAGGGATGAACAAGCCGGTCTAGCACAGACCGGTAGACACAGCGTTGCCAGATCGTTCGCAGTGTTACCAATCTCATTACTTTTCTCACACATCTCGTGTATGACAAGTGACCGATGGGACACGCAAGCGAGTGATGTAGGGCACCACGCAGTTAGGTAAGCTCTAGGAGGTAATTACGATATTGGTCGCTAAACCGTTTGGAAGAACAGTAGCCGTGGTACGGACAATTCGGTCTTATGCTTTAGGGTTACCGAATGGGTTGGTGATGGTGGTGGTGGGAGAAATACCAGACAAACCAAAAATCTAAAAGTAGCGTCTTAATCTACAAAATAAACAATTTTGAATAAGTCACCTTCAAAAATTTAAACCCGGCGGCCGTATTTATTTTTAAATCTTCAATATCTTTGTAATTATTTGTTTGATCAAATTTTTACTCATTACAAAATTTATTAAGCATCTTATTTTGAAAAAATGACAACTTACTTGTAAAAATTCATTGACAAACAATCGACTTATTGCAGACAATTAACCCGGCAGTACCCGTGCGCACCGTAATGAAAGGTTATAATTTTAATTAATTTACTATTATTTGTTATTATTAATAATTTTTATTACATTTATTGGAGAAAATATAAACAGGCAAAAAATTATCAGATTGCATTATGGTGTGTAAACGTACTGCCGGGTTAACTGTCTGCAATAACTCGATTGTTTGTCAACGTAGTTTTACAAATGAGATATCCTTTTTAAAATAAAAATGCTTAAGTTTTGTAATAGTAAAAGTTTGATCAAACAAATAATTATAAAGTTATTGAAGATTAAAAAATTAAGATGGCCGCCAACTTGAAATTTTTGAAGGTGACTTATTCAAAATTGTTTATTTTTTAGATTAACATACTAGTCTTAGATTTTCCAAACTTAGTTAAATTATATTTACCAGTTTCTGAGAAATAAGTTTTGTTGAAAATCACAAAATGGCGTCCAGTATGAAAACAAAACAAAATAGCATTTATGTCGATATGAACTTTTTTGGTCATTTTGGTTTCCTGAATCAGTAGTAGAAGTTCGGAGAATACGTCCCAGAACATTCCGTATAATTATTAGAAATCTACTGAGATGTTCGTTATTAAAAGTAATGACTTAGTGTTTTAGTTTATATTGTTTTAAATAATATTGATTCAAATAAAAAACTACAAGAGATAAAGTAAAATTTATTTTATAATTGATTTGTATATTACATTATTTACAACATCTTTTGTTGTAACTACACAATGACTTAATAAAAATAATATGTTTTGTATTATGTATGAATGAAACATGTATTATATAAGGTTAGATAATTTTAATTTCTCTTAAGAAACTTAATCGTAGAAAATTTAATTGTACAGGTGGTAAAGGTAAAGCACAGTATTAATATTAGCAGTTCTACATTATAATTGTTCCAAAAAGTAATATTTTACTTAAATTTACAGATGTAGATTTACAATACTTTTCGTTTTGTTATTCGAGAAAATTAGTTAAAAGAACAGAACTTTTTCGCTTTATTCCACCCAAAATTCCTTGCTCAAATCAACTCAGAAATAATAATTATGTTGAAAAAAACAATTTCTAAACGAGAAAAAATGAAAAAAGATTTTTTTTTCAAATCTTGAAAAAATGTTTTTTTTGTCAAAAAATGTTTGAATTATACATTATGAATACATGAACATAATAAATCGTTAATTGTAAAAATATCATAATATTCAATATATAGGGGAGGTCGAGGTACAGAGTACCCTCTAAGCTATTTTCGCGTGTATCTTGCAATCAATTTTTTTTTAAATTCAAAAAATAGTGTTTTAATACTTGTACTTTGTATTATTGCAGCAATTGATTGGAAAGTTTTAATTAGCAACATTTTCCGGAAAAACGATAAAAGTTAACGTAAGCAACACGTTCTCTGTGCCCCATGCTTTGGGGTACATAGGATCGCCTAGTCCCATGTGTGCCAAAATGTAATGAAAATAAACTGCACATAATTTTTTTATTGTTAAATTATATTTAGTTATACGTATATAAACTATTTTATTACGTTATTTATTTTTATTACTACATTTATAACTAAATTTATATTGTTTCATGCTATTTATTTATTATTTTTCTTGTTACAAGCGTCACATATGATACTGTCATCTTTTACTTCTGCCCCTGTACATGCCCAATTTTTTCAAGTTTTGCACGTTATCCGTCCTTCCGATTTCAAACATAAGTAGCTATCCTGACAATAAATGCACGGATAATTATCCTGATCGTCAATACTTGAATCTTCAATTGGATATATTTTTTTCCCTGCAACTCGTCTTAGAATAAGGCTTTCCCGCAAGTGCAGTATTAGGCCTGTCTTTTTTTTTTCTAACATTCATAGCTGTAAGTCGGTAAAATAGGAACTTCCATATCAAGAATATGTTTTATCAGCAGTTGTTCTTTAACTGCGGAAAACACTGGCCTGAAGTTATCATTTGTAGGGCCCGAGACAATGTTCCATTTTACCCTTTTCAGAAGACATGTTTTTGGTATATTAAAAGAAGAAAGAGAAGATTTTCGTATACTCATATCTTTCTTTACAGCATCAAGAGCGCAGGATACTTGCTTCTCTGTCCAGGTTGGCCCTGAAGTTTTCTTCTTATAAGTTCGTACCATCTGCGAGGACAAACAAAAAGAAACTTTACTGGTTGTTTCTCATAATAATTTATATTGAGGCTAATTTTATTAATTTGTAATCTATTACTTTTTAATAATAGATAATAATAACATGTCAAATAAGGAAGATTGTAGGAAAACTTTTACTTAATATTTTATAAAACTAGTTCATTATTACGTCAATGAAAAAAAATTTACATTAATTTTATTAGTAAAAGAAATGTATGTAATTTTAAAATTAATTATATATTAATTTTCAAATGTATTTAAATATTCTCATTTTATAAATTGATAAGTAATGTTGATTCGATTAATGAAATGAAATCACATGGTTAGGGGCACATAGGACCAGTAGACCTACGTACTCCTGTCACGGCTGGACCTGATTGCTCTAGCCGCCAGGTTCTAAATCAAACGTTTTCCTGTGTCATATGTTCTAAAAACTGTAAAGTTTTTTTGCCAAAAACATAAATAAATACAAAATTTAAATAAATTACTGTTAATAAATAAAAATAAATGAAGTTATCAAAATAAATTTTATAACACTTACCTTTAAATCATGAATTTTTAAAAATAACTAGAATAAAGCAGCAAACGGCGTCCACCCTCAGTACTCACATACAATTGGTTTTTCTTCATGCAGTGACGCTATCTCCCGGCAGATAAAAGAACCCAACCCGTGTAAAAATAACTGACTACTAGAATTTGAACGCTGGTTATTTTTACACGGATTTGAATACTAGATCGTGGATATCGGTGTTCTTTGGTGGTTGGGTTTCAATTAACCACATATCTCAGAAATGGTCGAACTGAGACTGTACTACACTTCATTTACACTCGTACATATTATCCTCTGAAGTATTATTTGAAAGGTAATTACCGGAGTCTAAACAGGAAAAAGAAAGATAAAAGTAACCCGTACAAGTAAAAATCTCAGCTGAACACTCTGGCCCGACATTCCTTTCTGTCTCTACTACGTACGATATGAATACATGAACATATTAAATAAAAAAAGCAAATAAAGTAACAAAAAATTGATTTAAGTAATAGGAAAATTTGAAATATTTTCTAACATTACTTCAAACAGATCTTCTTCCCTGTGTCGATTACGCCACAAGAATTCACATAAATAAGAATCAGTCGTAGTTCTAGCGGTATTATTTCCTTTCTTGTTGTGTCGCTTAGCACGTGCCCATAAATCTTCGATATTTTGTGTGTGAGCATCACTCTCTGGAGCTACAAAATGTTCACTACGGTTCACGGTATAATGTTGGAAATCGTAACCGTCTAATAAAGAATTACTATCATCGGCTTTCCACTTAACAGATATTATTATTGAACCTTTCTCAATGCAATATGTTATGTTGCTAAACAACGTTTCTTTTTTCTATCTAGCACCCCATACATAAAACACTCACGTGTTTCACGACAGATTCCTCCAAAAAACCAATGATTTGGGAACACACCACCTCAATTATATTTTCGTTTTGAAAAGCTAGATTCGTCTATTTCTGGTCATTCCTGGTCTATCAATTTTTTTGGGATTCTTCAATATATCACCAGCACATACTTCACGTAAATAGTTTTTCCAATCTCTGATCGCCTCCGATGCCATTCCTAATTCATGTTTACAAAATTTTGCAGTGGTATATTCCTTTGACCAGCAGTAAATAAATATAATAATAGTATCAAATTATAATTGCGTGTCTTTTAATCATATATTATTGCGTAAACCAGTTTCTGATCGACAAGTTTGTTCTTTGCCTAGCCACCTATCACGTCCATTTAAATTCAATGTCATTTGATGTTTGTTTTTTACACTTTGGAATCCTACGTAATACATTTTTATCTTGTAAGAATGTTACGGCACTTTCTTTGCTACTAATTTCTCGAGCGATTGAAAATAACGTGTACGCTGCCACGGTCGATTAACTACTGAACGTATTTGTTTACTCACATCATATAGAATTCACTGTTACTATTTTACATACCTGAAATTCTAGCAATTTGACTAGGTGAAACATGAGTTTTCATAATGTTAGGAATTCACTTTGAGTTTTCAGAGTAAAATTATAGGAATGTAAAATTGTAATTTTACATTTATGATCCGAATATTGTAACGATCGGTGGCGCTCCGTCCCCCAAACCCACTGAACAATCATTATATTTCCTTATTTTGAACATACAAATAATTTTTAAATCAAAATAATAAAGAAAAAAATATTTTTCAAAATTAAAAAAAAATAATTTTCCCTCGCCAAATCAGGTTGAGAACATGATAGGAACTGATTCTATATAACCATTTATATTTATTTATTCTATAAATATAATTTAACCAAACATAACCCGCACTCGCTTCGCTCGCTAACCTTGAATAATTAACACAGTAATGTTTTGAGTAATTAAATAATAAATTATTTTAACACGAATTTGTATACTAGATCCTGTATACCGGTGTTCTTTGGTGCTTGGGTTTCAATTAACCACACATCTAAGGAATGATCGAACTGAGACTATGCAAGACTACACTTCATGTACACTCATACATATCATCCTCTGAAGTAATACCTGAACGGTAATTACCGGAGGCTAAACAGAAAAAAGAAATAAATTCAGTAATAATTGCAATTATATATTATTTAAATAATGAAAACATTACTGTTAATTAGTCGAGGTTAGCAAGCGAAGCGAGCGTACGTTTTCTTAATTTATATCTGTAATTATAAACAACAATGCTTATTGCATTTTTTGCCAAATATGTTTTTGACAAAAACAATTTTTCAAAAATTGAAACAAAAACTTTTTTTACGTTTTTTCTCGCCTAAAAATTTTTTTTCCACATAATTATTTTTGAGTTGATTTGGGCAAGATTTTTTGGGTGGAATAAAACGAAAAAGTACCATAAGAACAACTGGTTTAGATTTCCATAATTAATTAAATTCCTATCTGATTATTATTATCACTGTATATTTTTATTTTTTTTTTTTAAATCGTACAAATGTTTTTTAAATAGTGTGAAATTATTCTTTATAAGAGAATATTTTTATGTTCCTTTTTATTTAAAAACCGAACGATACAAAAATGAGATAATTACTTTTACTCAGAACCGGTTTACTTTTCATTTTACTTCCGTACGAAGTAAAGGAAGTATTGTGATTACGAAAAATTTCGGTTTCCATATTTCAACCGAAATATCCGTTTTGATCTTCCTTGAATCCGTTTTGACTACTTTCGGCGTGACGTCTGTACGTACGTACGTATGTATCTCGCGTAACTCAAAAATGATTAGCCATAGGATATTGAAAGTTTAGATTTAGGACTGTTGTAACATCTAGTTGTGCCACCTCTTCTTTTTATTGTAATCGACTGGACCAAAACTATCCAAAAAAAAAACCCAAAATTAAAAAATTCTGGATTTTGGACTTTTTCTTAACTGCAGTAATAAGCCCTCATTGAGAGCTTTTCAATGATTTATCGTAAGTGGTAATTATTTTCATTGGTTCCAGAGTTATAGTCAAACGAAATTTTAATTAATGAAATATTTGGATCTTAAAACGGGAAGGCACATCAGTTCGAATCAGATTTAATCTCCATTTTTTTTTTAATTTAAATATATTGATTTAATATAATTTCAATTATTAACCTCCGATTGTAAAAAAAAATGTACGATAAATAATAATTCAATAATAACAATAAAAAAAAGTTAAAATATCGGAAGTTATTAATGGCATAAAATTTTATGTACTCTTAATTTTAAAAATGTGTATATGTAATTTAATAGGCGTACAAGAAAGTCATGTAGTGTCCACATCAGTTTTTTTGTTTAAAGAATTATTTTTTATATTTAATAGGTAAACAGTCTGACTTCGGAGTGATCGTGAAAAGAAGATTTCTAACTTATATCTTCATTGAGGCACTAAAAACGCAATATTTTAAAATAAATGTACATTTCAGGTTAAAAAAATTTATAATATAAATAACTATTTTTTTATCTTTACATAGATTTATTTAATGAAAATATTTATTATTTTAAATTTAATTTTCCATTTTTCGATTATAAATAATTGCTGTTTCACAAACCGTTTTTAATAGTTTACTTCCGGTGATGTAGTTTCTGTAATTGCTTTAGAAGTTGTAAAATAGTTTTGAAATTATCATTTATCTATGTTTTCAACATTTATCTATGAAGTTACAAAAAAGACACACACCACTTTTGAATGTTTACATATACAAGAGGTTTTTTTTTCTTTTTCTGTTTAGCCTCAGGAACCACTGTAAAAATTACCTCCGCAACCACCGTAAGAAATTACTTCAGAGGATGATGAGGATGATATGTATAAATGTAAATGCAGTGTAGTCTTGTAGTCTTCTCATGTGTGGTTAACTGAAACCCAACTACGAAAGAACACCGGTATACACGATCTAGTATTCAAATATAACCGTCTCTCTCTCTCTCTCTCTCTCTCTCTCTCTCTCTCTCTCTCTCTCTCTCTATGCGAATTTTTAAAAGGTGAAAAATATATTTTTTTCTTTTTCATTAATTAAAAAGAAAAAGAGGTTGTAAAACAAGCCATAAATGCGTATTATAAAAAACAGATATATGCATATATACATGTACATACTACTTTACATAATAAGATTATATTTGCATAGTCACATTTTGCAGCAACTAATAAAATAAATAAATACAGTGTGTGTGTGATCGCGCGCTTATGCACACACACAAATACACATATGCACACCTCTTTTTACAACTTGTAAAATAACATTTTTATTCAATTTTGTACCTATAAATTTATTTATAAGATAAATAAATTTATCTGTAGCCACTCTGTTCTCTTAATAAACCAATCTCATCTACTTTTTTAGATCAAGTGATAAATTGCAAACAAAGCTTTTCTACCAAAACAATCTGGAGACTGAATCATACGATGTCCGACCGTCATCTGATATATATGTGTGTGTTAAAAAATTATTTTTAAGTATTTACTATAAGTTTTCCATTAATGGTTTTCTCTTAAAATAAAAAAGGTTTGAAGGAAAACATTTCACAGATAGGCCAATGCATTCATAAATTAATTACATTTATTATATTAACAGGTTAACCTGTTAATATTCATTAATATATCATGTATCATATATCATATATACCTGTTAATATATCATTAACCTGTTATTACCTGTCAGTTAATAATTTTTCTTTTTCTCTTCTTCAGTAAATTTGTTTGTTTTCCAATATAATGCTATAGCTGTAGATGGGAAAGTATAATAATCGTTACAATTTGAGCATGTGAGGTTTTCACGGATGAAATTGACGTTCTGACACCTATTGAACCAAAAACTGGTTAGAAATTTTCCGGATGTTCGTATGTACGGGTGTGTGTGTGTGTGTTCGATATTGCACTTTAAATCACGTTATACCACCAGAACTACTGGACCGATTTTGATCAAACTGGGTCAGATTACTTCTATATATGGGGCATTGATGCCATTAAAATTTCAAATTAAAAGGTTAAGGAGGTGAGGCTGTAGAGCAAGGTCTTCCCCGTGTCTTGAGATTTCGCCTAATTAGTGTCTTATTTTTCTTAGGCACATTTGTTAAGAATTAAAAAATAATATTTTCAAAAAGTTGGTTGCAAAATCGCACCCCCACCCAAAAAAAGTTGGTCGAACTGAGACTGCACAAGACTACACTTCATTTACACTCACACACATCATCCTCATTCATTCTCTGAAGTAATATCTGAACGAAAATTCCCGGAGGCTAAACTGCAAAAGAAAGTTAACCACTATAGAACACCGAAATCTAACATTCAAATCCGTTTTTAGTAAGTAATTCTGATTATACTGCGACAGTAGTACCTTCTTCACCATAAGAAGCGCTAGTGTAGCATTTACGTTTTAACTTAGGTTGCGTGTGTAAGCCGCGTGACAGGATAGTCCTACAACTGGTTTGTCAGCTTTTTTTTTTAATTCTTGTGGACTGTTCTGTTTTTAACTTATTGATGAGATGCATTTTATTAAACTGCATCATGACACTTCCAGTCTTATTTTTTATTCTTCTGTCGCTTTATAATCACGATGTTCTACTACAGCTTAAAGCTTCACATTTAATTTCTGGAAAATAATTCTTTTTTGATTTTTATATTAGAAAAGGCTTTATTTATATGAAGTTTTCTTTTGTCCTGTACTATTTTTTTTTAATGTATCTTTTCATACTCTGTAACATTTTTAAAAACGTATATCTTCAATTTGTGCTTCAACATTTTTATTATTTTATTCCTTCATTTTTATGCCGTAGTCCAATCTTTTTTTTATCGATTATTTATATCTTTATTGAAAAATTGTTCTACTCTAGTAAATTTTTCTGCTATTATTATTTTGCAAATCGATAATTTTTTTATGTTATATAATTTTAATCAGATAAAAGATAATAAATGACGGACTTATTTGGAATAATTAAAACAATTATTAACAATTCAATAACAGCAGTTCATCGAACGCAAATGAATCGAAGCACTCTCTGAACAATTAGATAAATTATAATCAAGCATGAATGCGTATTGTAAAGTTCTGAAACAATCTCGTTGATCTGATCGTGTCAGCTAAAAGACTTTATGCAAGCAGGTTGATTAACCGACCGTTGTTGTGCTTTCTTCGCCTTAAGCAGTGTTGCTTATTACCTACCGGTTCATGAGTGTTAGCACTTCTAGCAGCACAAATCACGTAATGATTTTTATTTTTTATTTTTACTGTACTACATTTAAAGAAATTGAATCTTTGTTACATTTATTCTTAAACAGTTACTGAATAAAACAAATTTATTATTTTCTTTTAAGAGTAAATTTTCTAAGTATAAAATTATTAATACTGTATGAAAAA
This sequence comes from Lycorma delicatula, assembly GCF_047948215.1. Taxonomy (NCBI): domain Eukaryota; kingdom Metazoa; phylum Arthropoda; class Insecta; order Hemiptera; family Fulgoridae; genus Lycorma; species Lycorma delicatula. The sequence continues at coordinate 85,711,184 of NC_134456.1, read as the reverse complement.
GTAATGAGTTCCTAGGGTAAGATGTAAAAATCTGTAGGTATAATATTTTTTTTTAAATTTTAATATAGATTAATTATACACATAATTTTTTGTTGTTAATAACATTTCTAAATCTGTTTGAAATAAGATTTTCTCCTAAAGAATTTTGATGAACTAGTAACTGACATTGATTATTTCATAAACGTTTAAAATACTCAGTTTATAGTATTAGAATTAAAATAATGAGATGAATGTGTTATTTATGCGTAGACAAGCTTATGATTCTATGACGATAAAGTTACATTAACAGTAGGTAAAAAAATTAAAACATCTTATGATTTATCATTTTGTTACTAAAACAAAACACAAGTCATTAAAAAGTCATTATCAACAAATGTAATTTAGTTTCCTATAATTACATCTGTACTATTTTTTTGTATATGATTCATTAAAACTTGTACAAGCAGTTAATTTTAGTAATTCTGAACAATTTTTTTTTTATTGTATAAATGATCTCTGAATTCAATGAATTTTAAAGATTTACAAATAAAATTAATCGCTTTCAAATCGAATTTTTCTATTTTTACTTTCATGAATAAGTAATCAAAAAGGTAATGGAAAATAATGTAGTGTCGTAACATACAAGTTAAGCAGAATGCCAACAATGTAACGAAATATCCAGGTATAATAATTTTTCTAAACAGACAAAAAAAGAGCTGACCACACAGTTATAGGACTTTCCCATCAGACGGTTTTTTCTGATGCACGGCTTACACACACAACTTAATTTAAAATATTTATCATTTTATTTAAATATATATATATATATATTTTTTTTTAAATTCAATGATTCTAACTAAAGCTCGCGCGCATACCGTATTTCATTCGCGCGGGTGTGGCGATACTAGCGGCCATTTTAAATACTTTTTTAAACGATTTCAAAAAAGAAGGTAATCAATTCCACAATTATTTTTTAATGTATGTTTCGCCAATATCTTCGACGTTAGTAAACCGATTTCGATAATTTTGTTTTTTAATCGAAAGAGTGTACTTTCAGAATGGTTCCCTGCTAATTTTAACAATATACGATGGTAATATTAGGAAAAATACCAAAAAAACAAACGGCTCGATATCCTTACCCGCTGACCGCTCGCATAGTACAAATGAGGAGGATTTACAAAATAATTCATAAAAAATAGAAATAAGAACGTACTTTGGCAAATAATAGTACTGAAAAGTTACACATAATTTTATTTTTATTTATTTAGTAAAGTAAAAGTATTTACAACAAATAATTATTTTTGAAGTCCGTGCCAGTCAGCATAAGTTAAACAAAAGGTTCCTTAGTACCTCAATCAACCGCTAGGCGGCTAAACTGGATTCTCAAATGTAAAATGGGATCTGAAGGGTATTGGTTTGCTTGGCATTTCTCCCGCTACCACTCCATTCGGTCGCCCTAAAGCATAAGACCGAATGTCTGTGCCGCTAACGACTACTGGGCCTCGAAACAGTTTAGCGACCAGTATCCTAACTAGCTCCTAGAGCTAACATATAAGCGTGGTGCCATACACCACTCGCTTGCGTGTCCCACCAACCGCTTGTCATTTATCAATAAAATGGGTAGGCGAACCCCGTCAACTACTAAAACTTATATGACTATCTAAGACTTATATGACTAATAATTAAATTTATCTCGTCAAAGACAGCAATTCGATACCACGCCTAGGCCGCTGAATGTCAGCAAATACCTGTCCACCGTTAAAGCGCTTGGAGCCTTAATCTGGCTGGTAGCCAGCCATATCTTTCGGTTAGCTTCCTACAACAGCGCGTAGGAATCTTTTCCTTAGGTAAACTACTGATCTCGGTTGAACAAAGCAACCGCATCAAGGAACTTCCACTCGGTCCGACAATGGGGCTTTCGCCACATTGACTCGCCGCTTGTGAGTGGTAAATTTTCCCCTTGATCTTTATGTTCCAGGGTGGCTTGAGTTCTGCCAACTCCAAGAGCTGGGCAGTCGAACATCATGTGTTCGTTGGACTAGACCTCCCCGCAGACGTACAGTCCATCAGCTGCCAGGCGGAACCGAAACAAATATTGGTTTAAATTTACATGGATGGAGAGCACTCGGGCTCCCGTTGCCCTTAAACAGAAAGGAGAGGCATACCTTCCCCTCAAATCCTGTATAGATCTATACAAGGACCTTCAAGAGTATATAAAAGAGAGTATCTCACGATCATATTGAGTTATCTAAGCTTATATAAAGTATTGTTGTTATATCATATTTTTGTATATCGAATTTTATTCTTATATAATATATAGATCCAAATCCTAGTTAAGGTAGTTATTTTTATACGGATTTGAATACTAGATCGTGCATATTGGTGTAGGTGGGGATCAATTTGGTGGTTGGGATTCAATTAACCACACTTCTCAGGAATGGTCGATCTGAGACTGTAGAAGACTACACTTCATTTACATCCTCTGCAGTAATATCTTACGGTGGTTCCGGAGGCTAAACAGAAAAAGAAAAAAAGATCTCATTTTAGTTTAGTAAAACTGCTATTACCAATTTTGAATTGATTGAAATAGAATTTGTATTTTACAGATCGTAGGTTTTCTTTGTTTAATTTGTGTTGGCTTACACCGATTTCAAAAATAATTATTTGTTGTAAATACTTTTACTTTTGTAAATAAATAAAAATATACTTATTTGTAACAATTTATTACTACTATTTTTGAAGTCGATTTTTATTTTTTTATTTTTAACTACACTTTACTATACTTTATTACTTTATTTTTGTTAAAATTTTAAATATTATTCATTTATTTAATTCTACCGGTCACCTGTGACGTCACAACATAGCGAACGGCTACAACAGCTGTACATCAGTGCTAAACTAGTGTGGTGAGAGGGGGTAATATTGTGGCAGTATACCCACTTCGTCGGTGGTTTATTTAAATCATTTTTTTGGGGTGGGTACGATTTTTCAAAAACATTGTTTTGAAATATTATTTTTTGTTAACAAATGTGTCTAAGAAAAATAAGATCTTAATCAGGCGAAATCTCGAGATACTGAGGATGACCTTGCTCTACAGCCTTGCCTCCTTGACCTTTTAAATTGGAAATTTAATGGCATCAATGCCCCATATTCACAAGTAATCTGACCAAGTTTGGTCAAAATCGATCCTGTAGTTCTGGAGATATAAGGTGTGAGACACCCGAACACTTGCACGTACATACGAACATCTGGAAAATTTCCATCCTGTTTTTGATTTTTTTTGGGTTCCTTAGGAGTCAAAACGTCAAGATCCAGTGAAAACCGCATATGCCCAAATTGGACCGATTACAATACTTTCCCTTCCAAAGCTATAGCTCTGCTATACCGCTAGATTGGGAAGTAATGTATAAATATTAAAAAGTTTTTAAAAAAATTACATAATTGTTCTAAAAACGCCAAAAGGCATATAAAAGGTTTAAGCCAAATATTTTGACCTAAAATTGCAACCAATAATTAATATTTTCTAAAATATTTAATTTAATTATGATAAAACTGGTTAATAAGTTACAAAGTCAATGGAAAACATCGATTAAATTATCCATCATTTACAATTTTAATAATTTTTTAATAAATACTACAGGGTTTTACTGAAGAATATACATAATAAGATCTATTTTAATGTTTAAAATTGAATAACAAAATATTTCTAAAGAAATCAAAAATTTAATTTAAAAAAAAATTATTTTCATTTAATTATATAAATGAAGAGAATGAGAAAAAAATCGTTAACTGCAAAAATTCAATTTTCTTTTTTGAAACAAAAAAACATTAAAGAATAATGGAATACAATATTCCATAGAATGTTTTCACGTCGAAGTAACAATGCTGTCCGCATGAATAGAATTCTAATTAATGATAACGATAGTATTTTTGTTACTCATAGAGTGAAATTTGTAGCATTTTTATTACATGACAAATTCTCTTAAAATGATAAAATTGATTCTTTTCAATAAAATCAAACATTACCTTGCTTTAAAGCTGCTTAATAAAATGCGAAGATTTTCAACATTATTATTCTTATAGGATATTTTGTTTCTTATTATCCCGACCAAGATATAATATTATCGGGGCTGCCGATATCGTTAGACCGTTATTTACAAAATTAAAATTTATAACTTATCCTTAAGATTTGTTTATGATTGTACAATTTTGCTAAAAGATTAGTCAATTGTTCTTTCAAAAGATATCAATAATCATCTCTATCAAACCAGACAACAGAACTGTTTTTGTATAATTCAACGAAATACTTCGGTTTAAGAGAAATTACCTTATTACATTTCCTTTGCCATTTTTAATAAAATATCGAACTAATGAAAAAACATCTTCCGACCAGTTTATTTAAGATACAACTGAAAGAATTTATATTTCACGAACAAATACTCTGTGGATGAATTTTTACAAATGCTAATAGAAAAGTTTAAAAACAGAATTTTCAGGATTCAAAATGTATAAAAATATTTGCTCGAAAAAACTTAATAACGTCTTCAGAAGTATGAATAACTTTGTCGTTATTTTTTATAATTAGTATCGTAATTCGTATATCTTAACAGTATTTCAATAAAATATATAAATTAAATACGTGTATAACGTATATACACAGTGTGTCCCTAAAATAATAGTGGGGGTTTTAAATGGTTACAACTTCGGAACAAAGCATTGTAGAGAGATGAACTAAACGTTAAGTGAAAGAGTAACACTCCAAGTTTCTTACTTGTTTAATAGATTTTGATGTGTGCTTCCTTAGTTGCCCTGCAGACATCGAGACGATATTCATTCTCTTGCCATACATGGCAGAGAACATTCAGAGTGACGTAAAAGAACAGCTTCAGTGATCCTTTCTTTTAATTGATCCAAATTTCGAACTTAACCCGAATACACTTGTAGTTTTACATAATTCCAATAATATAAATCCACGGGGGGTAAGTTCTAGAGACCGTGGGGGGCCAAGCGATCCACCTTCTCATCCGACCAATCGCTGAGGAAGTGTTTCGTTAAGAAAATCCTGCACGATTGCGGTAAAATGTGGAGGAGCTCTGTCTAACTGGAAAATGGAATTCTCCGGTATTTGGGGCGCTGCATACTTTTCTAACTTATCGAGGATGATGTTTTCCGTTATTGTTTTTTTTTTTTTTCAGAAAAAAAGAAGGGGTTAATAACTCTGTCTCGTCCAATAGCACACCACATATTCACTTTTTCACTGTCACGTTGACCTTCAATAACGGCATGTGGGGGTTCAGTAGCTCGTATTTGAACATTATGCCGATATACTTGTCCAGAAACATGAAACATTGTTTCATCACTGAAAATGAACTTATTTAAAAAATCATCAAACAGCTTTAACCTATCCAGAATATCTACAGCAAAATCAAATCGTTTCACTTTGTCCTGTAGGGAAAGTTGTTGTAACACCTAAATTTTGTACGCAGAGAAACGTAACTGTTTTTTTAACACATTGTGAACAGTTGTTTTAGGAATGCCCGACTGTTCAGAACACTTTTGCACAAATACCTTTGAGCTACGCACGAAACTTGTTCGCACTCTTTTTCTGTTTAGCCTCTCTTCCTTCCTTTCTGTTTAGCCAGAATCACCGTAAGGTATTACTTCAGAGGATGATATTAAGAATGTACTCTTGTATGGTCTCATTTTGGCCATTCGTGAGATGTGTGGTTAATTGAAATCCAACCGCCAAAGAACACCGGTATCCCCATTCTAGTATTCAGATCCGTATAAAAGTAACTGCCTTTACTAGGATTTCAACCTCAGAACTCTCGACTTCGAAATCAGCTGATTTGCGATGACGAGTTCACCACTAGACCAACCCGATGGGTTAGTTGTTCGCACTGCTTCAATCGTTTCATCAGACACTGATGGCCGTTCTGAACGTGTTTGCTTCTGTATGCTTCCTGTTTCTTTGAGATTCATTCCATCGCCGAATATTATTTTCATGCTGAGGGGGTCTTCGTCGTATATACGACTATATTCTCGCCTAACACGTATCGTCGACTCAAACAAAGCAAGCCGCAACACACATTCAACTTTCCTCTGCACTGCAAACATGATGACTGACGCGTACGTGCTGCTTGCGTATACTGGAAACACAACGCGCATGCGCTAGCTTCCGCACCTATAAACTTGGAGTGTTTCTCGTTCATTTAATGTGCAGTTCATCAGTTGTACATTATCATTAGTGTACAGTTATTAAGGCAGGGCGACGTAAACCTTTTAGTTACGCTAAAAATTTCTGTTCTGGTACCCGATGTTTCGCTGTGATTTTAAAGACATTTCACGTCAAAACACAGTAAAGCAACTTATCATAAACCGACGTACGTTTATGGAAGATTTTTTTGTCTGATTAGATAGCGTTTTTTTTTTTTTTAAGAATGAGTGACATTTGTTCTTTTTTAAGTTTGCACATTTATTAATATAAAAAAAATCGGATAAAACTTACTTTATTGGGTAATTAGACAGTGGAAGATTAATGTTTATAGAGGAACCTAATAAAGATCGCGAAATAACTGTCACGAATTTACTTTTGTGAAAGTTTGTTGCGTAACCTAGTTTCAATGCGTGTACTGTCTTCACGCGACAAGATTTTGCCAACCCGATGGCACGTAAATATGATGTTGCAGTGTCATGAATATTATTTCCTTGTAACAGGATTTTATAAATTACTCTACTTAACTTTATATTATTATGAAATAATTTTTGCTGATAATGTTAAGTTTTTGATTAATCTATTGTTAAGTGTTTATTAATTTAGTTATCGTGATTATACTTCCTGTTTCATATTACCAAATGAAGCTATTATGTTAAAAGATTTACTTTGGGTTACGAGAAAGTAAACGTAGCAAACCGATTATATTACAGATAAGTTTTGGTACTGTAATTATTTTATGTACAAGGAGGTACATCAGTAGCCTCGTGAACCACAAGGAGAAATAGTAAGTACAAACATGTACTATATATAATTAGTGTCCTGATATGTAAAATTAGAAAAATTATTTAAATACCTTTTATTTAATAATAATTCTAGACAATCCTTACTTTTAATTTTATACATTTCTACCGCTTACTCTATGTAGAACGACAGAAATTGTTCTGAAATAATTGTTGTGATTATTAAATTAATTATATACCGATGTACCACGTCCATCATTTTGTGCGGAACAAAAAATACCATTTTTTGACGATTGCAAAAAATAGCCTGCGTGTCGTAAATGGATTTTTAGCTTTTATATTGATGATGATATATCCATTAAAGTTATATACAGAGTGTATCACGAAGTTCTCCCGAGGCTTTCAAAACCTACTCTACGGCGCTCGGATTTCGACTACCCCGGTAAAATGCGATCGTACTGAAATTTTTAGGCCTTTAATAAAGGGGGCATAATTAATTATTTATTATGGTTTTTATACCTGAACGAATAAAGTAGATACCAGAACCGTATCTGCAACAGTTTTTGAGAAATCTGGGGTGAAAAACAATAAATTGGGTTAAAAGCCCTGTTTTTGTTTGACGAACAATAACTTTATTAAATAGGTAATAAATGTATAAAACTTTTAATCAAAACTTGTAGAAAATTTAATTCTGGACAAAACGCTATAAGATAAATTAAATTATACAAAAAATTAGAAAAATTCGAATTTTATTTAATAACAGTACCTAGGTCAAAGTGCAATACACGTATCAGTTTATATTAAATGTTTAAAATTAAGCCTATGATTTTCAACACATTTCTTGGCACTCGTCTGTACTACTTTTATTACTCTTTTTAATTCTTTAGAATACATCTTTATTGTTCAGCCGTACCCGTCATACAGACCATTAATTTCTCACGAGAATGTATTTTTGTTTTATATACAATATTTTTCATCCACCCTGAAGCAAAAGTCTAAAGGTGTTAGATCAGGCGATCTTGATGGCTACGAATATGGACCTTCATGACCGATCCATTTCTCACGGAAATGATGATCCAAGTGAATGGAAAGGGCACAAGAAACGTAAGGAAGCGCGTCATCGTGCTGCAAGTATACTTCGCGACTCAGCGCTAGAGAAACATCTTCAAACAGCTGCATCTTCAAATTCTTCTTAAAGAAAGTGCAAGTAGACCTCAACATTTAAGCGGTCAGGTAATATGAACGGTCCAAACAGTTGAAATATCCATTTTGACCATCCTTGAATCCAGTTTGATAGTTTTCGGTGCGTAATTAGTAATGCGTACACCGTAATTTTCTTAGAGAATACGGTAGGGAGCCTCCTATTAGGCATACAATTTACTCTTGATACCAAACCTTCGTTGAGACAGCTTGTTCTGTTAAACAAACAAAATCAGTTGTGGACAACTCAGAGAAAGCTTTGCACGTAGTCCAAAGTAATCAACTCGACGTAAGTCACGCGAAACTGGCATTCCACAAACGACTGTTTGGCGCGTATTCCGTAAACGGTTGCACTTGAAGCCATACAAACTAACCGTGGTTCAGCACAATACAGATGACAAAATTATTCGGCTGCAGTTTTGTGTGGAAATTACGGATAGAATTTCAGACAACGATACATTTTTAAACAATGTAATTTTTAGTGATAAGTCAACGTTTTACATCAGCGGCAAGGTGAACTTCCATACTGCACAATATGGGGTAGCAAAAACCCTCATGAAACTTTGCAGCACAATCATGTTAGCCCTAAGGTTAATGTTTTTTTTGACCTAAGCAAACAAAGATTGTACGATAGTTCTTCCAGGAGGTAACCGTAAATGATATCGTTTATTTAGAAGTGCTTCAAAAAATGTAATTCTTCAGTTAGATGATGATGACCAAGATGGACGCCATTACTATCAGCAAGAAGGGGCACCATGTCACTACCGCCTAGAATTCCGAGATTTTCTTGATATTCGATTCCCAGATTTTACCCCGCTAGACTTTTCTTGTAGGGTTTCATTAAATGTCGAGTTCGTGTACCGTCTTTGCCTGCTGATCTTGTTGAGCTAAGACTTCGATTAAGTCCGACTTGCTGGCTACAGTCTGGAATGAAATCGACTTCAGGTAGGGTGTATGTCGCATTACAAAGGAGAGCCATATCGAACCAAGGTGAATGTTGGGTGACAAACTTGATGTTATTTTATATGAATGAGATCTCAATCTAATTTTTAAGTTACGTTAATAAATTTTTTTTATTTTCTTTTAGAGTTATGAAGTCCTTTTTGAATAACCCGATATAATGTTACATATCAGCCCCTGATGTTTAGCTATTTAACTAACGCTTCTCTTTGCTCCATATAAGAACTGACTGAAGAGTGAATATCATTAATTTCAGAGAAAGCGTTTTAACTAATTCTTAGGTTTTTTCAGATATTTTACAAGTATTACAGAAGAAAGATAAAAGGAAAAAAAGAAGAGAGATATTAGAAAATAAAAATTATCGATTTGCACACACACACACACACACACACACATATATATATATATATATATATATATATATATATATATATATATATACATATATATATATATATATATATATATATATATATATATACATATATATATAACAATTACGATAAAATAAGAAAGACGGTAATTAATTTAATTTTATTAACTCATATTTCTACTTGTAATTAAGCTATTGTTTTTAAAGTCGTATTCCATACTTAAGGTATAAGAAAACAAAACTATATAATTTTGTGTTATTGTTTAATACATAATGTTGTATACATTACTTTATGCTAATCAATAGATACTTAATTAGACGGTAAGAAATCATTGTTTACTTAGGTGTGAAGAAGTATTGTATTTAATAGTATAGGTAAACAAATAAGACACCAATCGCAATGTTTTCATTACATTTTCAACAACAACAAAAATGGAGAAAAGATTTTTTATTATTTTCCTAACGTTTACGTTGCAATCTGTTCATCTAGTGAACAATAAGCAATTCCGCATGCCCAATAAGATGAGGATGATATGTATGAAATGTAAATTAAGTGTAGTTTTGTACAGACTCAGGCCGACCATTCCTGAGACTTGTGGTCAATTAAACCCCAACCATCATCCGGTATAGAGTAAAATTTGAACGATTTTTTTTTAAATTATTCTATTTCACTCTTTTCTTTTAACCGCAAGCGAAAAACGTTTTAATATTATAAGAGTATTATGTCAAAACTTCGTTGACGGAGTGATACAAAAACTGATGAAAACAAAAGAACTTAACTTGATATACTTTAATTTTGATTTTTGTTTTCAAATTAATCTTATGAGGAAACAGTAGGAAAATTAGTCTTCCTATTGATCTTTCGATAAAAGTTTTGTAAAATGAGAATAGATATTATATATATATATATATATATATATATATATATAATAAAAAGTATTAACAAATTATGGGAATGACTTAAATTTATATATTACTTAAAGCATAAATAACTTTGCTACCGTGAAACATAGCAAAATTAAATTTAATAAATGCTCTTACATCAAAACTACTCTATCTCTCGATATGAGATCACCACACTACAAGTCCCTTGAGGGAACAACTCAAACGATTTAAAATGAAAAGGGTAGGGTTGTAAACATTATTGTAAAGAACATTGAAAAACAGAACCTTCTTATGTAAAAGCCATTTGGTTTGATTCTTAGCAAATAAAATTTATCAAATGTTCCTACGTCAACGATGAATTTTTTGGCGCGATGCTGCTTCTTTTGAAGTACTGTATGCCACTTTTCAAATTAGGGGTCGAAAATATTAAATGACTTTCATTTTGGTTTGGGTAGTAGTAGCTCAAAGTTTTTTATTTCATGTTTTTAATGCCCTTAAGTTATATACCACAACCCTAACCTTTCCATTACAATTTTTTAATTGCATCCACATGGGAGCCTTCTGGAAGCTTGCGGTAGTATGGTCTCATATCCAGAAATAAATTGTTTTGAGCTTGCTAAATTTATTTTTCTGCGTTTAACGACTGAAGAGCTATTTGACCTGTTCATCCTTTATTAATATCCTATTTATATAAAATACAAGGTTAATTTTAAAGTTTAATCGGTGTGAAACCGTCTTCCTTCATCTTGCACGTTTTGCGAACAATAATAAAATTCTGTTTACCAGCTCTTATCTATTGCCAGGAAGGAAATCCACGTTTACATATAGCCTTTTATTTCAATCCTTTGATAAATTAAAAGATACAGTTTATAAAAGTAATTGAAACCCTCTATTAAAAATATGAAGACTGTTTTAGAAAAGTTAATATAAGTTTAATTGCAGAAAATAAATATTTTAACCTTTTTTTGAAAATTTTTACAAGTAAATAAAATTAAAAATTTTAGAAAACCCACGACGAAATAAACGTTAAGTAAAAAAATATTAATTAGAAAAACTAAAAAACACTCAGAAGTTTTTTGAGGAAATCTACTGTAGAGCCTCCTGGCGGCTTATAACCTGCTCTGAGATGATACCTATGTAATGAAAAAAACCGCATCAAAATCGACCCAATTGTTTTAGAGAAACACATCTAATGCAGCGACCACTGTTGGCCTATAACCGTAAAACATATCTAAGAAAACTTGCTCTGAAGTGATTCCTATGTAATACACACACAATCACACATCCTCATACACCAAACGCATATACCGTCTCTGTTCCATCGTAGGTAAAAAAGAAAATTCATCATGAGAAAAGTTTATTAGTTTGAAGCTTTTGAAAAATCTTTGAAGTATTTTAGTTTGAATTTCTTTAGTTTGTCCTTCGAAATATTTTTCTAAAATTCAACCTTAACTAATTAGTGAATAACAGATAATATTTCCATCAGAAATTAGAATTTTATTCATAAATTTATTTTAAAATAAAAAGTGATGCTCTGAATAAATAATTTAAATTTAGATATCGAAAGGATTTCAAGTTTACCTATAAATTTTTATTAAAATCAGTTTAGGCATTCTTGTTTTATGCGAGTACTAAAAAAGGAAAAACAAATTGAAGTAAACACTAAATTTGGTTTAGTTATTGTTTTTAAATGCTATGTTAAAGTGAGCGTGTTCTGACTAGAATGAAAAGAGTAGAAAAGTTCTAATTTTGTACAGAAAAAAAATTACATAATTTTTCCTGTAATTTTTTTTTATAGTATAATTAATATTGTAATGAACTATTATTATTGTCAAATTATTTGTAAATAAATATATAAAATTAACTGTTGAAGATCATATTACATAGTATTTTACTGTTAGTTCTTCAATTACACTCATAAATGTCAGAATCGAATGTAAAAGAAGAGGAAGAAATTGATATCACAGTGATATCACTGACTATAATGATTAGTTTCATATCATAAAAATTAAATCCAACGAGACATTTTTTCCCATTTTTACCAAATAAATATTTATAAAATGATGATGGGCATATTGCAATTTTTTCAAGAGTTCATCACTGAATTGTAGTAACATTAGAAAACTTACTATTATTGTAGTAGTATATTTTTTAGTAACGTTTATTGCAGTAGTAAATTTATAATAAATTAATTTTGCTATATGACAAAATTCTACAGCTTGTATCAAAAGTAAAAAATTCCAGAAATAAAACCCTTTTTCTTTCTTTTCCTGTTTAGCCTCCGGGAATTACCGTTCAGGTATTACTACAGAGAATGAATGCGGATGATATGTATGAGTGTAAATGAAGTGCAGTCATGTACAGTCCGAGTTCGATCATTCCTGAGATGTGTGGTTAATTGAAATCCAACCACCAAAGAACACCGGTATCCATGATCTAGTATTCAAATCCGTATAAAATAACTGTCTTTACTAGGAACAAAAAACTTCCTAGTTATATCGAAATATACTCGTGTATTACTTAAGCTCAGCAAAATAAATAGGGGATTTTAAATGAAACTATTTGAAATAATTGCAATTACTTATCAAGGGCAATTACTTATTGCAATTACTTACCTTGTTATAAGCAGTTATAAATAACTTAACACCGATTTGCATGATGCGATTACTTTTACAGTAGCATCGGTTCAGTGGACGAAGGGTACAATCTGATCCAGGATCTCTAGAGATGGCTGGACCGTAATCACGGGGAACTGGGGTACAAATTGATCCAGTTCCTGACCGGTCACGGTTGCTTTAAAGCATACCTGTGCACGCGGGTATTAAAACCATCCTTGGAGTGTGATGAAGAAGGTAGGAAGGATATCTCTGGATCGTTTCTTGCTCCACAAGGAACCTACCTGCTTCGGCATGCTTACCCCAGATAAAATCACGGGGGCTATTATGTAGACCGAACGGGCGTGACACACGGTGTCGAAGATGTCGGTCAGGAATATCCGCACAAAGACGATGAAGGAAGTACAGGGGTGAATTCCCCTGTACTTTTTGTTTTTATTTTCGGACTTTGTTCGTATTCAAAGCAGGTCCGGTCCCATGGATAGTTAAACGATAAAAAAAAGTTGTACCCTTGTGCCCTAGTAATGCAAACATAACTCTTCCGATAACGGTGTGCCGGGCAATATCTTATTTAAATCGAACCGCAAGAGCTTATACTTTCTTAATCTTTGAATAAATTTGGTATAAATACTATTTTATAAAAAAGTTCTGAAATAATCTGAAAATATTATTTTGTAAATGACTCCAAAAGGAAATAACCATTTAAATTTTAAAAAAATTTGAAGTATTAATTTTATATATATTTTTTTATTTCCTTTGTAATGAGAAACAAATAATTGTATAAAATTGAGATTTTCTTAAAATTTATTTTAATATAAAGTATATAATATTATTTTTCTTCACTTCCCAGAAACATAGATTCATCAAAAGGGATAAAACGTGATAAATAACCTAAAAGTCTGGTTTTATGATTATACTGGACCCTGATTTTACTTAAAAGTAGTAATTTATTTTTTTTGATATTTCTATTAATTTAAATATACTTTATATCAGAAAAAAATCCTTTTTTTCTTTTTGTGAATGATCTTGTGGTCGTCCCTGACAATTATGATAACCATCAAAGAATTCTCCTTGAATTGTAAAAATCAATAAATCCAAATAATTAAAAAATTCATTTGATAAGATGAGAATAATGGCATTTTGTGACGCTTTTGAAAAATTATTCATTTTTAAAATATGAAACACAGTTTGTGGAAAAACTTTTCGGTAGACCGTGAAAAAATTGAAGATGTTTAGAAAGCTTAACAAGAAAGCTAAAATTGTTAAAGTAAAGAGACAAAAAATATATTCGAAACCTGTTGTAAAATATTCTAAGATACATGAACTTTTAATGAACAGTAATATTTTAAGCAAAAATTGAAAGGAACTTGAGGATGCAGGAAAATCATTTTTTGGTTGAGAAATTTAAGAAATTAGTTCGGAAATAAAGCTATATAACTGTTTAGAAAAAAATCTCTTTCATCACGACGGAAGGCGGAGGTTGATTTCACCGGTGCTAAGTAGGGGATAAAAAAGATTTCCACCTTAAAGTTAAGAAAAACTTCAAATTTACTCAATACGACAATGGTTGCATCTGAAAAAACTTTCACATGTTTAGCAATAGACGCGTTCACCAATCAGCAAATCAGCTGATTTTGAAGTCGAGAGTTCTAAGGTTCAAATCCAAGTAAAGGCAGTTACTTTTGTGCGGATTTGAATACTAGATCGTGGGTACCGGTGTTCTTTGATGGTTGGGTTTCAATTATCCACACATCTCAGAAATGGTCGACCTGAGACTCTACAAGATTTACACACTTTATTTACATTCTTACATATCATTCTCATTCATCCTCTGAAGTAGTGCTTGACGATACTTCTGGAGGCTAAACAGAAAAAGAAAAAATGTCTATCATACGACAAGCCCCATCTTCTTACAATTCCAGCAACATTTTGGTCATCCCGTGCCGTACGGGTTGGTCATATCAAAAATTATTTCTGACAAAGGTTTAGATAATGTTTAGAGGAGTAACGACCACTTTAAACCGATTCGATACTGTGCTTATTAAGGGAGATATAATTTTTTTTCTAAACCCCATTTTTTCCACCCCTGGGCCAATCTTTGGTGGCATCAAAAAACTTTACTTAGATCAATTTTAGTTTCTTATCCAAATTATAGTAGGAACTTTAAACGAATTTGATATTTACCTTAATAAGAGAGTTATAGCGATATTTTTTTTTCGAAAGAGCCCTCCCATTTCTACCCCCGTGGTCCAATTTTACCTATTAACGAACTCCACCGAGATTTAGGGTCGTTATATTTTATGTATCAATTCAAAATTGATTGGCGCAAAATTACGGCAGTTATCGTGTCCACAAGAAAGTGACATATATATAAACGTTTTTTGATCTGAAGGTGGTTTCGGGGTCTGGGAGATGTGAAACGCGAAGATAGGTTGAAATTTTCCGGAAGAATCATGGTACCCATTACAATAGGTAGCTTTCGTATGAAATCTATCTAATAGTTAATAAAATTCATTTTATTGATATAAGGTAGGGGCGATAGGAACTAAAAGGAGAAGAATTCTATCCTGCAATTCGTTTTGCACGTTTAATTTTGGTCTTATTTTCAATTACGTTTACACCATTATCATATTTACTTATTCCTGTCCTGATCTTCCGTTGTGATATTTCTTCTTCAATGAGGCTTGTTTTTTATTGTTTTAAGTAATCTTTCGCACATATCTATTACATTTCTTTCTTTGTATCTATTCGCTTTCTTTTTTCAATTTCCTTATTATCCTCTCTTTCCTTTGGATTTTGGTATGGCTTCTCATTTGTTACTTTATTTAAAAACTTTAATTCCTCTTCTTTCTTCGGCATCAAAAGTCTAGATTTTGCAAAAATACAATGCCACATTCTTCATAAACAAATTTTTTTTTTGTTTTTTATTCCCAATATTATTTTACTAAATATGAAAAGTTTTTTCTTAGTGATAAAATCATTTTTAGATGTTTTATTTAAACCATCGTTTTTGCTTTTCATTTAACGTAAGTAAATTTAGTTACTTTTTCCCATAATTATATTATTATTAGTATTAATTGGTCTCTAAATATAAAAATACCACACAATACAGTGAGTTCGGAAAGTTACTGTGCTCTGGAATTATGGAAGTGCAATGACGAAACTTTCTTAATTATTACTTTGTATTTTTATTTCATTATTTTATAGATACAGATATTATAATAACGGAAATAGTTTATAAAAGGTGTTGAAAATGACCTCCTCCAACATCAAAACTACAATGCACATGTTTCAATTTGTTTTCTAACACTTTAACTAGCTGATGTACTGGAATTTCTCGTACGTATGCCATAATCGTGATTTTTTGTTTGTATTGTGCGTGGTCTGTTGCGATACACTGCTTGTTTTGCTGTCCCCCATAGAAAGAAAGCAAGATCGGGATCATCCAGGCCACAAACCCCACGAAATGATCTGCTCACCCAAGACTTTCGTAAAAAAGTCTTTGACCTGCTTTATACGCGGTGGCGCCATCTTGTTGAAATCAACTGTGAATGATTTCCACTTCTGTTAATTTATTAATTTGTTAAAACAGCATAATAACGATCACTATTAACTGTATTTCAAAAAAAAATTGGGCACACAATACGCGTTCTTTATTTTCTTGTTTAGCCTCCAGGAATCACCATCAGGTATTACTTCAGAGGATGATATGTATGAGTGTAAGTAAATGAGGTGTAGTCTTGTACAGTCTCAGGTCGATCGTTCTTGAGATATGTGGTTAATTGAAATCCAACCACCAAGCAACACCGGTATCCACGATCTAGTATTCAAATCCGTATTAAAGTAACTGCCTTTACTAAGATTTGAACGTTGGAACTCTTGACTTTGAAATCAGCTGATTTACGAAGACGCGTTCACTACTAGACCAACCCGGTGGGCATAACGCGCGTTCTACTCACACTGAACCAGACTCCTATTTTCGCTTCGTGTAATTCATGGGGGTTAGTTATCGACCACAATCGTGTATTTTATGAATTAATATATCCTCGCAGATGAAACCGTGTTAAACAAGTAATGGCGAGGAAATCTACGGAATTTTGGTCGGTAAAACGTTTAAATCATTAACAATAATTTAGTCTTTTGGCATGATCTGTAGGTTTCAGTTCTTGAATATACATTACTTTGTGGGGGAAAAGTTTCCGTTGTTTTCTTACAGCTTTATGAGCAGTAGCAAGTTCGTTATGTTGCTGCTGTGTTAACTTACGCGCGTTGATATAAATGGACTTTTGGGCACAGCATCAAAAATATCAAGCGCCTTATGTTCGTTTAGTTTAGATGGTCTTCCTCTTCGGTCAGCGTCTTCTGAGCCTGACCGAAAAGAGCCTGTTGACCGAAATTTTTCGATAAGAGTACAAACTGCATTGCAGTGAGGAACCGGAGTATTTTGAAACTTTACAGGAAACTTGTGCTTCACTAAATCTGTGTACTTGTCACCTTCACGAAAGACGTGGTCAACGAGAAAAGTTCGCTCCTCTGCCAAAAGAACCATTACGTTGCTCGCAACTATTGATTTCGATATATGAAACGAAGGACGTTCTATCACAACTCAACAACTGACGTCTTGGTTTATTACTGAGCAACGCCTAACAAACCCACAGGGCAACTAACCTAACTCCAAAAAAACAGAATGCACCATTCTAACGCATATTGCACAGCGATTTTCCGAATGCGCTGTATCATAACAGCTATTTCATCTTTCATTCTGCCTGGTGAAATAAATTGAGGATTTATTTCACCGTCAACCAGGATGTCCTTCCGGCGAATACAGTTTGATGAAGAGTTCAATAAGGGAAATTTTTACTCTGAAAATCCAAATGTTAAAGAAATTCGATGAAACTAGAATATTACTATATTACTGGGAATTGATTGACCCATGGCCCTCACTCGTTTTCCCATCTTCTTTCTCCCTTTTGCTTACGG
Organism: Lycorma delicatula; assembly: GCF_047948215.1. Lineage (NCBI taxonomy): Eukaryota > Metazoa > Arthropoda > Insecta > Hemiptera > Fulgoridae > Lycorma > Lycorma delicatula. The sequence continues at coordinate 85,693,235 of NC_134456.1, read as the reverse complement.
TAAAAGATTTAAATATTATTCTAAAAAATAGTGTAGCTCCAATTGAATGCGTTTGTATTTCAAGAAAGGTCCAGATTCCTGTACCACCCGTGAATGCCTCCCCGCTTTTATTAATTTTCAGTAATAATTATTATTTTCAATGATTTAATTTTACAGATTTTTTACCTTCACATTTACCATTACATTATACAATTTTCTTTTCTTTATCTCTCAAAATTAATTCTGCCTGTAATCGTTAAGTTTTCTATTAATTCTTCTTTACATATATGTATATATATAACTGAAACGTACACAATAGTTCGGTATTTAAACGCTATAATAATACATACATTATTCAGCAAAGAATTACAAAAAAAATGTAGTAATAAATATAACTTATGTCGGTAAAATTCAGTCAATAAAGACATAAGTAGCATTATCAAATTACATCAGAAATAAATGAAATCTTTCTTACTAATTGTAATTACACAGTTGGATGGAAATATGGTGTAGAACAAACAAGTAATTATAAATAATTTACATTCATAACACGACATAAAAACATTTACTCATATTTAAAAATCATAAATATTCATGTATATTGAATAAGAAAATAAAAGCTTAACAATATGGATTATGCAGTAAAACTTAAAAAAAATTACGTTGTAAATATATTTACACTATAGAGTAAAGAAATATTCAGTATATACCAGTGGTTTCCAAACTTTTCCGAGTCGCGGCGCCCTTTCTCAATTAAAATTTTTCCATGGAGCCCTACCCTAAGTAAAAGTATGACTACTCGTAAATGAAGAAATAAAAATAAATAAAACTCGTATATCTTCATTATTTTTTTACTAAGTTTTTTATTAACATTAAATTAATAATTATAAATGTCTTAGTTCAATTAATTATGAAGTTTTTACAATATATCGCGGCGCCGGGTTTGAGAATCCCTGGTATCTATATAAACAAAAATGTAAATGTTCGTTTGTTCAAAATCTTAAATCTCCAAAAGTTCTTCACAGATTGCTTTGGAATTTTGACACAACGTTGCATCAAATATGCGCGTGCTTTTATACACCTAAGATGTTACACCTGTGACAGGTAAAAACATGATTTTTTTTTTTTTTAAAACAGCGCTATCTGTTAGACGTAAAAGCAACACACGCTATACTAAATATTTTACGATTCCATTTCAATGTTTCCGATATGTGTGTCCGCTATGGACTTAAAAACTACTGGACCGATCTATGCGCGGGGGAAAAAGAGAGAAAGGGAAAAATCGGAACAGGAAAAAGTTGATAAATATAGAAAGGAAAAATGTAAAATAGGAGAAAACGGGGAAAATGAAAAACGGGAAAAGTAAATGAAAAGGGGAAAGGATAACAACAAAAAAGGGAAAGGGGAAAGAGGAAGGTGGAAGGGAAATAAGGAAAGATAAATGGGGGAAGAGAAAGGAAATACAGTAAAAATGTAGATGGGGAAATGAAAAAGGAAAGGAGGAAAGAATAGGGGAAAAGCAAAGGCGAAAGGGAAAGGAGGAAAAGAGTAAAAGGAAAAGGTTAAATGTGTGAAGTTCCGTAATGTTCATTTTGTTAATGTTTTATCAAACTTTCAATTGTGTTCATTTAATCTATTATATATACTCAAATCTAGTAATAGGGAAACATTGCCGGGTCTGCTAGTGCACTATAAATATCCTATTATATTTTATTGTATTCCCTAATTAATTTTGTTCATAAATTTAATCGGAATTCAGGTCTACATGAAAAACTTTAAACAAACAAAAAATCATTAACATCGATTCAGAAATTTAGTACAAATCTATAAAATAATACTAAGTTTGACCACTAAAATAGGATTGCATCTGCTACCGATTTGACTGAATGATTTTTTTTTTTTTATTGAAAACATATATTTTTAAAGATACTCTACATATAATAGTCAAACCGTTGAATCTTAAAATAAAAACCTTTTTAACAGTATGATTAGCGTTAACCTGCTATTTGAATAAGAAACGTTTAACTTGAGATCGTTAAGTAAATGCTATGTTTAAAATTTTTAACTCTAAAAAAAAAAAACTTTAAAAACTTGTTAGATTGAATTATTTAAAGAGAGATATTTCTTGATAACTATTTTTAAGATAATGGTCTGGAATGAAAAGACTTATAAAACTTCCCTTGATTTTAAATAATTTTAACGTTTATAAAAATTCGTTCTGTTAAGCTAATAGATTTAATAACGGTATTGTGTTTGTAACGGTGAAATGCACTGTCATAAGCGAGAAGGTCACAAAAGAATACTTGACTAAATTAACCTACATTTTTCTACGAGATAACTCTTCAAACATTTAGAGTTGAACGACGTTTATTCGTGATCATCTGAACGAAATAATAACGTAACCGCAAAGGTTTTTGGTATAATAACGTGAACAAGAATTCACTTCCGAAAATTATATAGACGTTTTCGAATACTAAGCATCCATCTAATACTGGACTTACGAAGAAAAGTGAGGAATGACGTGGTTTTCTGTTACCTTGTTTAATGAATCAAATACAGTGCTATACAGAGCCCGTAAAATTGAAGGTGACATTCAATCTTACAAGTAACACATTCGCTTTGTTTACCACCACAGAGTCGGGCTAAATAATGAGCATCATTACTTTCAGAAAAAGCAACGCTGATAAGTTTCTTTTGATTAAAGATGCTTCACAGCCTTTGTTAAAATTGTGCAATCTGCAAACGGCCATCAACAAAATGTAAGATCTACAAATTAAGTAGATTTGATAAAGCAGCACTTAAGGCTGTAAATAGGATATTTTTTTTAAATATATGGATTATGAAGCAAGGTGATGGCTGTTCGATCTTTATTATAAGTTGTAGATCAAAGATGTAATTATGTCCTGTTCCTTATATATCACAGAAAACGAATAGGATATTTTTCATTTTGTTGCTAGATGCCTTGTACTTTTGGAAGAGTCGTTGGCTAGGATTAATCGAGGTGTCACGTGATCTATTTATAGATTTTTTGAACGGGAAGGACTGAGATAAACCGGCAGCCTATTGAGATAAGCGATATTATAGATGGGAAATAGATAGTTAAATTATGAACTGCTAGTATTTCAATTGAAAATGATTATAATGTTCCGTAGAATAATGTAACAATATTTCACCTTTTTAGTATAGATATTTCACATCGCTTTCTTCCTGAGTTTCGGTTGTTTTAAATTAAGGTGGATAAACTTGAATTTATTGAAGATAATATCTTTAAATGATAAGGAAATACAATTGGTAAATTTTAAATGAAAAGTAAAACTAAATGTCATTTCTTAACTTCTTTTTAAGTACTAAGTTCCTAGTTAAATTATGTTGTAGTGATAAATTATTATTTTAAATATGAACGTTTGATGAGTAAATTTACATCTTTTACCGTTTCTATCATGCTACTTTTTGAAATTTATTCTAATCTGTCTAATTTCGTTTTTTTTTTAAACTGCATTCCGAAAAGAATTAAAGGTGATTGTTTCTTCCTCCGAAGATAATTATAGCATAGTAATTGTGATAATTATATATAATTATGATAATGATCTAATTATAATAATAGTAGTAATAATGCTATTATTTTTACACTTGGTAGTATATTTTACTTATATTTATTATTCTACTAAGATTACTACGTAATATTCTTGTTTCGTGAATATTATTATTTTATTTTATCTTAATACTCCAACTTTCCAGCTAACGATTTTTAAATTATACTGTAGAATGTGTGTTAAATGTATGTTGTAAATTATACATGTAGTTCTTACAGAATTTTCATAACCTCTCCTACTCGTGAAAATGATAGAAAAAGTTCGTATAAACATAAAAATGCTTCGTTTGCGAGTTACGGCCAGTGAAAGCTATCGCTCGGCTGTCAGCTACCCCGATGAAATGAGATCGTACTGAAATTTTTAGGACGTTAATTAAGGGGCAGTATTGTGATTTATTAAGGATTTTGACCTTAAAAATCGAATAAAATAAATCCCAGAACTGTATCTGAAGTAGTTTTCATTACTTTAATTACGCCAATTTCAATGGAGTGAAAACCAATAGATTGAGCTAAAAACTATGTTTTTAAAGTTTGACGTATAACTTAAAGTTATACTTTGTTAAAGTTATATACAGACACAGTTATATATAGTAATTGTTACAGTAATATTTATAGTAATAGACATATAAAACCTTTAAACAAAACTTGTAGAGAATTTAATGTTGAACAAAATGGTGTAAGATAAATTTAAAAAAATAAATAAAACTTAGAACAAAATCCAGATCCCAAAACAATTAGCTCGACTTTTCGGAATCTTTGGGAATTAGTACCTAGTTAATCGTATCAAAAATGTTTTTTTAACCTCCGGGACCACCGTTAGGTATTTCTTCAGATGATGAGATGAGTGACAATTTTTGTAGCGTATGAAAATGCCATACCTGACCGGGATTCGAACTCGGGACCTCCGGATGAAAGGCCGAGACGCTACCACTAGCGCCACGAAGGCCGGTGTAGTAATCTTACCAGCTACGAACGGTCTGACCAACACGACGCTGTTATTAATGAAATTATTATCGATACAGTTCAGCGCAGTCAAGGCGTTAGTATACGAGGTCTTTCTAAACGGATAGGACTTTCGCATTCAAAAAAACAAGTTTTATCTTTATCATAAAAAGCCAGTTCAACATCTACACCAAGGAGACGGTCCGCTTCTTCGCTTGGAGTTCTGCAACTGGTGGAATACAACTCTACAAGTATATTTTGCTTACCGTCGAGTCAAATTTCATTCGAGATGGCGTCAACAACTTACGCAATGAGCATATACGGGCAGAAATAATTTTTTTTGAAACGGTGGAAGGCAATTTTCAAGACCGATTTAGCGTCAATGTATGATGCGGTCTTCTTGACAATCAGCTGTTTGGACCGTTCATATTACCTGACCGCTTAAATGTTGAGGTCTACTTGCACTTTCTTTAAGAAGAATTTGAAAATGCAGCTGTTTGAAGATGTTCCTCTATCGCTGAAATTCAAAGTATACTTCCAGCACAATGGCGCACCTCCCCATTTCTCTTATGCTTTTTCCACTCATTTAAATCATCATTTACCTGAGAAATGGTTTGGTCGTGGAAGTCCACATCCCTGGCCACAAAGATCGCCTGATCTAACACCTTTAGATTTTTGCGACTGAGATGGTGGAAAAATATTATATACGTGTACAAAACAAAAATATTTTCTCGTGAGGAATTAATTGTCCGCATTATGGATACGGTTGAGCAACTTAAGAGTAAAAAAGCAATTTAAAACCGGGCCATTTTGGAACATTTATTATAAACTAGTACGTACAATGCACTTTGGTCCAGTGTACTCTTTCTTAACAAATTATAATTTTTCTTACTTCTCTTTGTTTCATTCAACTTATCTTACACCATTTTGTTCAAAATTAGATTCTCTAAAAGTTTTGTTAAAATTTGTATGTGTTTATTACCATTTCAGCAAAGTTATTCTATGTCAAACATAAAAAACAGGGCTTTTTACCCCAATTTATTGGTTTTCACCCTAGATTTCTCAAAAACTATTGCAGATACGGTTTTGGGATCTATTTTATTCGATTTTTCAGGTAAAATACCATAAGAAATCACCGATTTTTTCCAGTAATTAACATCCTAAAAATTTCAGTACCTCATTTCACCGGAATAGTTGAAATTCGAGCGAATTTTTTCACTAGCCGTAACTCGCAGATGAAGCATTTTAGGACATATTATGGACGCTTAGGACATATAGGACGGTTTATGTGAACTATTTCCGTTATGAGCAGAATAGGTTTTGAAAGTTCTGGGAGAAATTCGTTATACATCTGCATATTATAATTTTTTTTGTATGTAATCGTATAAATGTATTCATCAAAGAGTAAGGTCATATGACATGAATTTCTTTATATCATCAAGGAGTACCTTTATGAATGAACAGATGAAATGTTAATTATGTAATACAAAATAAGAGTGTTCTGGAAAAGTATAATCCTCATAACATGTGAACTTATAAATTATTAAAACATAACATAATGAATTTTCATGCAGCAGAGAATGTAATAATTAGTTTGATCGCTTTTTGCGTAATTTAAAAGGTTAGTGGGGAATGAATACTAATTTTTAATAGGTTTATTTTGAAATAAGATCATAAATAAAAATATATATTTTTTAAATATCTATTATTTATTCTAAATAAGGTAAAGAAAAATAAACCTTGAATATAATCGTTATTGAATGATAAATAGAAGTCATGGTCATCGACAATTTATGAAGCCAAAGAACATATAAAATAGAAATAATAATAAAGGAAGATAAAGTGAAAACGAAGAAGAATTAAAATACAAATTGTTCAATAGAAATAATAATTAAGGATACTAAGATTACATTTAAATTTTAAAGTAACAACTTCAATACAAGGTTAAACATGCATAAAACATATTAAAATAATCATTGATATTAGCGGTAGATTATCTTCTTTTGTATTATAAAATTTCAATGGATTATTTGATCTTAACAAATTAATAAATAAGTCAGTGACCTTAGTTCAGTTAGAAACTAAAATCCGCAAGATCACCGAGGTTAAGCGTGATTAATAAAGCATGTTTAATTGATGTATGCTGATCATGAATTTACGCAATACAGTGTTAGCATCATTAACTAACCCGGCGGGTTAGTCTAGTGGTTAAACTCGTCATATAAAACCAGCTAATTTTCGAAGTTGTGAGTACTAAAGATTCGAGTCCTTGTAAAGACAGTTGCTTTTATATGAATTTGAATGATGGACTCTGGATGCCGGAGTTCTTTGGCGGTTGGGTTTCAATTAACCACACGTCTCAGGAGTGGTCGACCTGAGTCTGTTCCAGATTACATGTATATTGATAAGTTTACGCTTAAATTGCACTACGTCTGCAGCTAAATCAAACCTGGAAAGCCGGTACCGTGACTGCAGTTGCTAATCTACAGACACACTCGACCCGTCAGTAGCTGGAAAACTGATAGAGAAAAGAAACAGTGTTATTATCATTGGTGTCAAGAAAATTCTGACAAAAATCCTATCAGATGTCTCCTTCTAAGGTGGAATAAATATGAAAACAATGGAGCAAGAAATTACAAATCAATAGTTACCGTTAAAATGAAAAAATTGTGATTTCACTTTTATATTTTGATTTAATCAATTATTATTACAGTAAAACCTCCCCAAAACAGAATCTGACGGGACCGAGTAAGAATTCCGTTTTGAAGAGGTTTCCGTCTTGCAGAGTTTTTAAAAATCGGGCTAATTTGTCGTGAGGTTCTGTACTGTGAATTACACAAGTCTGAAATGAAGTTAGACAAGGATAAACGTTATGAATAATCCGGAAATTATATTGCGTATAGAGAACAGTAACCACCAATTTTCAAAAATTGTTAGTAATTATTAATTTAAAAGTTACATTTAATTAGAAGACATATAACATGATTTAACTTTAATTGTAAATAATCAATTACAGTGTTCTGTTGGAATAATATACTCTTGGAACTTTCGTTTTCAATAATATTTTTAGCGATTAACATATTCTGTCGCAAATCATCGCTGTTTATTTGAATCGCGAATTCTTCCAGCTGTGCGTCCATACCCAATGCTTTTCCGAAACTGTTAAATTTTGTTTTCTGTGTCCTCTCCTTGTTTTCAGTTTGAGCCAAGATTGTGACGGCGTATAATTAGATAAACAGTTACAGTACTGTTTATAATAATAATCTATATCTAATCTGGATTTATAATTTACAAATCGTGGGAATGTACAATCTTTCTTTTTTAATTTCCTTTCCCTCTTATGGGACAAGATTAATCTGTAAAATTAAAAGTAAAATCTAAGTTTCCTTTCCGTTTTCGTATTGCGGAGTTTTCCGTCTTGAAGAGATTAATTTCTATAGAAAATATATCGGACTTCAGAAACCGTACGTTTTGAGGAGGTTTCCATTTTTTGGAGGTTCCATTTTGTAGAAGTTTAACTGTAGTAATTTAACACTTCTTATTATGATAATTCTAATAATTCCAACGGAAAATACGAAGTTTAATTTACTGTAATCTTATATTTTACATTATAATCAAGTTATGCAAGTTTTCCAATCTGTAATGTTTTATACAGAAAATATATTTCCCAATTTTTGTACCACAAACGGACTTTTATTTGTTGAAAAAATCATATTTTAAAAGATTACACTCAAATTAGTTGTTTATGAAAACAGTTGTCACAAATCAGTTGATTTTCGAAGTCGAAGAGGTTTAAATACTAGTAAAAGTTACTTGCTTTTATACGGATTTGAATAGTAGACGGTGGATACCGGTGTACTTTGGTGGTTGAAGTTTAATTAACCACACGTCTCAGGATTGGTCGGCCTGAGTCTGTAAAAGACTAAACTTTTTTTACATTTTTATACATATCATCCTCATCTCATTGGGCCGCGGGGTTGTTCACTTGTTGAAAAGATTATAACTTACTCATTGGGGGAAAAAAAATTAGACATTTAAACTGATAAAAAAACATTGTATTGTTTACCAAATATAAATTGGAAACTCACGATCTAAAGGAAGACGACCTGGTTTGTATCACAATAAACAAATATTTGTTCGAAAATGAATATCTGGTGAAGCGTGTGGCTTGTATCACAGAGTAGTTCATCGTAGATATTATTAATTACATTTGAATCATTTTGATTATAAAAATAGGAATTTACATAAATACATATTACGTAATAATGACCACGATATACATATTTGAGAATGCTTTACAACATTGGAAAAAAAAAAGCTGGCAAGGTATTGCACGACTTTTCCGGCTATCAATAATAAAAATTAAAAGAGTTATACCAAATGAAAACAAAAAAAAAAAAAAACACAAAAAACCAGAATATACTCGTATATTTTTTAGACATGGGGAATAAATTAAAAAAAAAAAAAAAAAGTGTTCGTATACAGGATAAACTTAAATTTGCTTAAGTGAATTTTTCTTCAAATCCTCTTTAATAAAAAGTTCTTATGAAAAAAGAAATTTCAAAAAGCTTTTCTGCTTTTTAGTTCTGGTAATCTATAATGGTTGATTTTTTGAAAAAAAAATGTTTTATTTTTACATATGGATTATAGGTAACAGATTTGCTTGAATAAACGTTTCTTTAAAATCCCTCTGAAGAAAACCAAAAACGGATTTTTCACGATATCCCCTATTCCCTTAAAAAATATTTAAAAATAATAATATGATCAATACCCCATATATACAAATATATGAGCCAATTTGAAGAAAATCGATTTGGTCAATGCTGAGATATAAGCTGAAAAGCAGTGGGACATACATATTTACATAGCACATATGTTTTTTTAGTCTATATGAACCAGTTGGAACTTAAAATAAGGATTTACAGAAAACTGATACCCCAGTTTTCATGACAAATATATTGTTTTGTTTTTTGTTGTTTTTTTTTGGGGGGGGGGGCCTCAACTCTTCTAATTTTTATTATTGATAGCCGGAAAAGTCATAGAGTACTTTTTTCTTTCCAATGTTGTAAAGCATTCTCAAATTTGTTTGTGTCTTGGTGATTATTATGTACTAATATTTATTTATTGAAATTCCTATTCTTACAATCATAATATTCAAATTTATATAACATTTGCTATGTCTGCGATGAATTGTGCGATATAAACCACCAGGCTTCATGAAAAGACGTGATCACCGTACTTTCACCTTTAATGTTGCTAATCTAAGTAAAAGAAAAAAGTAAATTAGAGAAATTATTTTCTGAGTGGCTGAAAATCAACTTACAACCCCCTCAATTACAAAAAAAAGATTTTTATAATTGAGATAACTGGATGAGTTTCCTTGTATCGAGGGGCTACTTCAATTAACGTATATTTTACTCATTTTGATTTTTGAGTGATTAGGGGGAGGTAACTCAAAGATTTGAAATGAGACCGATGGACATTTGATATTTCATTTTAAAGGGCTTGATAAGACGAGGAAAATGATACAATGAAAACTAAATTCTGATGGCCAACAATGTGTTTGTTTCAGATATCTTGAACTACGGTTGTATGCTCCCCTTTAATTTTTTTGTTATTTGAGGCACCCCGATTCTCTCATTTGAAAATCTTCTCCGATAACAGAGACTAACTCGGTAAGCTCAAATTTGGAATATTCGGTCTTTAGTGTTGGCGGAGGGGGTAGGAGCAGCTCAAAGATTTTAAATGGAACGTGTCGTCATGAGACTGTTTTAAAGGGATATAAGCAAAACGGTATCAAAAAAATTAAATTATGACTATTTAAATTAAAACGGCGACCCGAAATATCATGGCGTTAATTAAAAATTTTTAAAAATAATTAAATTGTTTCAAATACTTCTTTTAATTAAATTTAGTCTTTTGATACCGTTTGATAATCTGTTGTAAATTCCAAGGTACTCTACTAAAATACAATTTTTTTAAATATCAATTCTGTGTTGATAGTCATAATATTTAACTCATGTCTATGAGGGTACGAACATGGTTATTTCTTAAACCGGTATAAAAATCCTATTTATTACAAAGTAATTTTTAAAACTAATAATACGGATATAAATATCTTAAAGGTAGTGTAGATAACTCTGTGAAAACAGTGATGCCATCTTATTCCATTATTAATTATCCGTACACACCTTTTTTTTTAGCAGTAATGAGCATTTCATAGATTATATTGTATTTCTTCCCATCTACTATGGACCATTACAAAATATATCCTTCTAATAATTTTACTAAGGTAAATATTTTTTAAATTATAGAAAATTCCTAATAAATTATTGAATTTAAATTTTAAGATTAAAATATGATTCTTCCAAGTACAGTACATTCCAGTATTAAGCATAAATATTTACGCGATTCAGTTTTGCAGTTTTAAAAAGTTCTATATGAAATCAGTACGTTTTGAATCTTTACTTTCCTGTATAGCGGTTTAACAGAGCTATAGCTTTAGAAGGAAAAGTATTGTAATCGGTCCAGTTTTATGGCACATACGGTTTTCACCGGATCTTGACCTTTTGACATCTAAGGATCCCAAAAAACCGGATAGAAAATTTCCGGATGTTCGTATATACGTGTGTGTTTTTGTTCGGTTTCGTACTCTAAATCGCCTTATATTTCCAGAACTACTCGACCGATTTTGATCAAACTTGGTCAGATTACTTCTATATATGAAGCACTGAGACGGTGAATGTTAACTTAAAAGGTCAAGGGGGTGAGGCCGTAGAGCAAGATTTCCCCTAATTAAGGTAATTTTTTTCTTAGGCATATTTGTTAACAATTAAAAAAGTAATATTATTTCCACAAAAAAAAGCTTTTGCAAAATCGCACCCCCACCCCAAAAAATGCTTTAAATAAACTAGTGGCTAAGAGGGTATAACGCGTCATTAGTATCCCCTGTCACCAGAAGGAGCGCTAGTATAGCACTGACGTATAACTGTTGCAGTCGACTGGTATGTTGTGACGTCACAGGTGAGCGGTAGAATTAAATAAAAATGAATAATATTTAAATTGTAAAAAAGTATTTAAAGTGGCCGCTAGTATCGCCACACCAGCGCGAATGAAATACGATATGCGTGCGCGCTTTAGTTAAAATCATTGAATTGAATAACTACAAAATATTATATTTAAATAAAATGACAAATATTTTAAATAAAGTTGTATGTGTAAGCCGTGCATCAGAAAAAAAGCCGCGTGACGGGAAAGTCCTACAATTGTGTTTTCAAGTTTTTTACATGACATCTTATACAGAACCTGAGAAAGTTGTAAAACATTTAATTAAAAATTTAATGATTTTAATAAAGTGACTTGTGCGAGCACCAAGTATGAAAATTTATTTCATATCCTTATGTCAAAAAACCCTTGTACTTTCTAAAAAACTGGAGAATTTTTTTTAAATTTTATTCAGCTATTTTTCTACTTTGAAAATTTTTAGAGATCATAAATTGCTTTATGGTTTCTATCGAGTGGTTTCTTGGACTGCGGTTCAGATATTTCATCACCGTACTTTTAACTTGTATGTATGCGGTAATTAACCTACCGTTGAAACTTGTATTAGAATTATCAATACACAAATGTAATACATAGTCGATAAACTAACATATAATTACGTATTATTGTCAGGCCAACCCAGATAACATAAATTACCAATTAATTTGATCTTTATTCCTTTCAAATATTTTTCTAACCGATAAAAAGTCTGATTAAATCTTTCAATAATAATATTAATTCTATCATAATAATATTAAAATATAGAATTGAATTGTTCATTCTGATCGTACGTTTTACAAATAAGACTTTTTCCTTGAATTTTTCTTTCTAAATAAAATAAATTATACTTTTATCGGGAGCGCGATTAATATAAATTTGAATGATTTGTAAAGACTTTACTGTAAAATTAATCAGCAGGCAAAGAAATTTCGTTAAATTTATTACATTAAGGTGTATCCATTTCCGATTTATTTAGCTGATAATAGAATAACTACGTTTTAATTCAACTTAGGTTTGATTTAAATTTATGAGAGCTGGAGTTATATGAATATATTTGTTTGAGTTAGAGTTTTACATGTGTGAGTGAGTAAGTATGCCGCACGGCATCCACAACGGTAAACATATAAGTACAGTACACATACAGTCATTTAAAAATATGGTTACCAAAACTGGTTTGTATTTACTAAAAAATAAAATGAATTTCCGGCAGATAGATTAAAAAAATAAAAAGGTAAGTAGGTCTAACAATTTGTTCTGCAAGTAAGTTGTTTCTATTAAAATGCCGTGTAATATTAAAATATAATAAAAGTAGATATGTTTTTACATTAACTTAATATATAATGCGATATACAGGAAATCGAATAAGAAATCTCTGCTGTACTGATATAAGTATTCTGAAAACTTGATTTCGTAATTAAGATCTTTGTGAAAGTACGATGAAGAAGTACGATGTAATCGTATATTATTAGTTTGTAAACAGGGCATGTGGACTTACAGTAAGATTTATTAAGGTCAGTTTAAGTCCACTTTTGTATATTATGAAGGGTTGTTAAACCAGTCTAGGGAAATGAAAGTATATATTTTAACATTACTCTGGTAGGGGTACACGAAGACTGTCCTACTTGAATAATTGCACAGTGTGTATGTATTTTGTTCTCTTTACTCTTAAAACGCCTTTGCAAATGACATTTTTGATATTACGGTTAAAAGCCAAGAAACAGGATTATTAAACTCAATACATTTTATATAGTTAAATAAATAGCATTTTTACACGTTCGAACAACTTTTGAAATGTAATATTTTATTACGATAAAATATTAACACTTTATTGAAATATTCCAGCAGGTAATAATTATGATTAGTTCGGATAACGTTTTTGCACACTTATTTTTCCTTTCTAAATCTAATCTAAAATAGTTTTGTTTAGATTATTTTACTTTCCTGACATCATATTTATAGAGCTATGGTCTAAGAAGGAAAGTATGAAAATCAGTCAAAAATGGGGCTCGGGTTTTTTGCATTTCTCAAAGTTTCATGACCCAGGGACCCCAAGAAACAAACAAAAAAAATGGGCGATAACGTACTTGTGTTAGAAGTTTAATAATTTTTGATTGGATAAACCGATTTTGATAAAATAATTTTGAACAGAGACTCGTGGTATATGGGGCAATTTCTTGTTAAAATTTTGGGGTCAATATCTCCACGGAGTACGGGATGACATTTTGATGGGGGTCAGTTTTCTCAATTTTTTGCAAACATAACCCCACTTTATATTAAGCTCACTGCATCCGTAGATGCTCTTCTTACCATTAAAGGAATTTTTCCCCAAGATTCCCCTTCCCCTAAAATTTTAAAAAGTAATTTTTTTTCATTTATTGTATATTTTACTTACCGAATTATTTTTAACGTCTTCCTAGGCACAGTGGTAGTGCAAGCGACCCAAAAAAATACTTTGGGGGCCTTACTGGGGGTGGAAGAACCGATAAAAGTTTTAAAATATCAATTTAAAAAATTTTTCAAACCTTTTTTTGTTTTAACTTTCAATATTATTAAAAGTTTAAATAAAAAACTATTATTAAAAATATTACAATAAAATTTCTTCATAATTTAACCCCCCCCCCCCACCCAACCGAAAAGGAAATCTTAGTTTTTTTGTTGGTTCATTTGTTAGTGGAATTTGTTTTAGTTTTTCCACTTAATATAATAAATGTAGAAGAATCAAAAAAAATTCTCGAAAGATGATTTTGAAAAAGGTGAGGTGGAAAAAATAACGATTTTTTAAATTTTTAAAACTTTTTTTGGTTTATTTTAACACATTACAATGATAATTTTATAATAAAACTTTACACAAATTAACCCCACCCCAAAAAAGAAATCTTTTTAGGTTAGAAAAACGTAACCTAAGTTTTTTTTTTAAAACGTAACCTAATAAAATGAAAACGTAACGTAAGATCTCTTAGGCATAATTATTTTTCCACTATATAAGAATAAATAATCAGAGCCAGGAAAGTATTACAGTTTTGTTATCAGTTTTTTTTTGTCTTCAGTCATTTGACTGGTTTGATGCAGCTCTCCAATATTCCCTGTCTAATGCCAGTCGTCTCATTTTTTAAAAATGCTAAACACTTTATTCCAGTCTACGTTGTCGAATGCCTTTTCTAGGTCTATAAACGCCAAGTATGTTGGTTTGTTTTTCTTTAATGTTTTAATGTTCCTTCTAATATTAATCTGAGCGCTAATTTTTTTTTATAAAAACATAATTATTTGTTTTTAATTTGTTAACCTAATTTTGTTTTATTAATCTATTTTTATTTATATGACTAATAAAGTAAAAGAAAAAAACAAAAAAAAACCTAAAATAAAAATTTATTTAGTCCGTTTAGATGATACAAATTATCTAAATAAGATCCGTAATTCCATTTTGGCGAAAAAACAATTGCAGTTTAATGTTTTCAAACAGTACGTTAATGTTGAGTACTCAGACAATTTCAATTAGTATAATTACTCATTATTTTCTAAAAACATTTACTTGTACTTTAATTAACTTGAAATATCCAAACCATGTTAGCATATTTTTATTCTTTTCTTGATCAAAAGATATGCTGAACGGTTAAATTAATATGTAAAATATGATAATTTAATGGGTAGTGTAAATTAGAATATTATATTGTAGTTAACCTTGCGATTATTCAAGATTATTGTTTCTTTACAATAAAATTTATTAACAAAGATGAATTCTTTATTACAATAAATAAAATGAATATTATATATTGTAATTCAACTACATTTAATAATTTGTTATGTTATACTGAATTTCATTTAAATTTTTATAATGATATTTATTTATTAAAATAAAGAATATTTTTCATATTATGATACAAAAATTATACCAAGATATATTGAAAAAAAAGAATTTTCAAGTATTAAAAAAAATCCTGATTCTCATTTGATCATCTTAATAAATATTGTAAAAAAAATGTAAAAAAGTAAATAAATAAGTTTTTTTTCTAGTAAAATTATTTTTTCTTACAATCAGTTCCAGTTAACCGAAACCATACGTAAATTTGATTACAATAAACAAATGACATTCATAGTGAAGTCTCATTCAAACTTCTTAAAAATTATAAATGCATACGCATTTATGCATACATAAACATGTCTTGCATAGTAAACTGAAGTATATAATAAAGATAAACGACTAAACACACTGATAAGTCCAAAGAATATCGATCTAGTCCGTAACATAAAAAGGAAACAAAGAAAACACCGAAAAATATATCACAGTTTCACAAAAACGAACTAAACGAAAAAATATGAGAAAGAGAAAAAAAATAGAAACATATAGTCAAAATGGGGAAAAAATAATAATAAAATGTTCAAAACAGAAATAAATGGCGAAAGAAACGAGATATTTTGACGAAGTATAATGTCCAAATGCAGTGGATTCATCCAAATTTTCATTATTTCCAATACGTGCAGCTGCTTTAAGCTCCGAACGTCCTCGCATGATCAAAGAGGTTAACTGCGAGCCGGGTTACATGTATGAATGTTCAGTCTCATTTTGAATCCGGTACTCAATCGCTGTATCTCCTGTAGAATACTTGGCACTCCCAAATAATCATCTATCTCGGTATTTCTTGTAAATCGCGGCACGTCTATTATAGTTCTCAATAACTTATTCTGAAATCGCTGAACGATATCAATGTTACTCTCGCTTGTATTACTCCGCAGCTAAATTCCGTAGGTCAGAATAGGTTTTAGGATTGTTTTATTTGTTCGTTAGTGACAGTTGCGACCCGTACCTAGCAGCCAAAACATCTCCTTGAACTTAACGTTAAGTTGTTGCCGTTTCTTCCTGATGAGAATCTTCCTCGTCGGCAAACCAGGTGCAGACCCGAGTATCGCACGCTGTTAGAATGCGGGATGAGAATGCCATTCAGTTCAACTCGAAGCCAATCATCCCTTCTCATCGCAAAAGTAATGTGTGTAGACTTTACCGGATTTATCTTCATCTTCCATACATAAAGCCATTCACTAATTAGATCCAATACAGTCTGTAGCGTATTAAAAATCTGCGTTTATCAGCATCTACAGCCGTGATTGTCCGCAAACGATACAATCATGACGTTCTCAGGAGTCGGAAGGTCCGCCGAGAAGATTGAAAATAAATCAGATCGTAGAAACAATCCTAAGGAATACTCGGCATTAAAAAATACCGACAGGTCCTGAATGTTTCTCACCTGGGGAGAAGTCTCCGTCTAAATGGCTTTGTAAGATCAAATTATACGGAATAGGTAGGCTCCTTTTCAATTTTTACAGTAGACCAGGAGCCAGACCTTATCAAAGGCATGCGGACGTCTAGAAAAACAGCCTAGCAATATATCTTCTGTTCTAGGCACTTCCTGATAGCATTCACAATCCTGTGTGTTTATTCGATCGTCGACTGACCTTCCCTGAAGCCGAACTGATGGTCCGGAATAACAAGTCCCACCTCCAAAATCGGCCATAGTCTCCGAAGAAGTAGTCTTTCAAATAACTTCAATAGAATTTGTAGTAGGATTATGGATTATCGACCTGTATGAGGCTACATCCCGATCCGGTTTACAGTTTTTAATATTTTCTTATTAAATATTCATACACAGATAAAAGTTAATAGATTTTGGATAAAACCAATAAATTTTGTAAGAAATTTTAGTAATTTGTGTTTTATGTTTTGTGTCTTTTCTCTCTAATAGTCTATTCTATATTGGTTTTTATTATTTTTTCCTTAAAAGGTACACTTGAAGAAAGATTAAAAAAAAATTAATTAATTTGTAGAGGAAGCTCTAGATTTTTTTAAATAAAAAATTACGTTTTATGGCAAAATTAACTCAAAATTGTTAATATTTTACATTATAGCATTTCCCGTCACTGATTAACTCGCGAAATATATAACCAGAATTACGAACATAAATTACCATCATAATATTATAAAATCTCATAAAGTATGATTCAATAGAAGTTGCATAAAACGGCAAAATGTAAAAATAACATTTATTTTTTTTAATCCTTAAAATATTAAAATTCAAAAAACCCGAAAATTGTTTTTAGATATTTATCTGCAGATTATTTGCAAGCCCATACAGAATGAATATTTCTTTTAGTAAATTCGAAAATGGGTAAAATTTTAAATCATTGTTCGAGATATTTTTACCTTTCTTCACCTCTTTTACGATTGAATTTAAATATCTAGAGATTAGTTTTTTGATATTCGCACAAAAATTACACACTTCACACCCCAAAAATCAAGTTGATATCTTCATTTATTATCGAGAAATTAAAAAAAAAAAAATAGTAAAATTTAATATTACCCCATTTTTAACTCGGAATTTCGAAATTCTTTTTCAGTATGCATGTACACCGTTAGAAAAACGGTGTATACAAATTTTCATCAATTTACTTTTTCTGGACGTTGATTATCGTCCAGATATATTATATATATTGTATATTATATATATATATATATATATATATTATATATATATATATATCGTACCATGTACGATAACAATAAAAATATTAAACCTTGACAGCAGGTGAACGACCATATCAATATTAGTTTACATTACAATACTTTCTACTGGTTAATTCTCCTTCACTCTCTCTCATACTCTCTCTCTCTTTCTCTTTCTGTGTGTGTTTGTGTGTGCGAATATTTCATATACATATATGAAATATATATATATATATATTTCATGTACGTATAATTCAAGTGATATTTTATGAATTTCATACATTTATAAAGGCTTTTATTTATGAAATATTTTTCATATTTAAGGAAATGTTTTAACAGTATCATTATAAACGTAGAGTTATAAAAAAAAAATCCCTTTCGGCATGCCGGAAAGCGGAGGTCGATTTCATCGGTGCTAAGTAGAGGATAAATAAGATTTCCACCTTAAAAAAGAAAAATTTCAAATCTACTCAATACGGCAACGGTTGCATGTGAAAAAAGTTTCACTTGTTTAGCAAACGACAAGCCCATCTTAGAATTCCATCAAAGATTTGGCCATCCCTTGCCGTAACGGTTGGTCATATCAAAAATTATTTCAGACAAAGGTTTTAGGTAATGTTTAGAGGAGTAACGACCACTTTAAATTGATTTGATACTGTGCCTATTGAGAGAGGTATGATGTTTTGTGTCTTCAAAACCCCATTTTTTCCATCCTCTGGGCCAATGGTTGGTCATATCAAAAAACTTTACTGAGGTAAGTTTCAGGCCCTTATCCAAAGAATAGTAGGAACTTTAAACGAATTCGATATTTTACTTAATAGGAAAGTTATAGCGATATTGTGTTTTTTCGAAAAAGCCCCCCCCCCCTTATTTCCATTCCCATGGTCCAGTTTTTGACCGTTAACGAACTCGACCGAGATTTTCTGACGAGTTATTTTTAAGGAACAATTTGAAAGTGATTGGTGCAAACTTACGGCAGTTATCGTGTCCACAAGAAAGTGAAATATATATAAACTTTTGAGCTGACTGGTTTTGGGGTCTGAGGGATGTGAAACGCGAAGCTATGTCGAAATTTTCCGGAAGTCGAATCATGGTACCCATTACAGAAGGTAGCTTTCTTATGAAATCTACCCAAAACATTCCAAAAATATAATAAAATAAATTATTTTGTAATTTGGGGGGTTTTACCCAATTACAACCCCTTAAAATTGGATAATTCTGTTTGAAAAATATATATTTTATATAAAAAAACAATAATTTATTTTTAATTATTAAAGATCTTTTACTAATTTTGATTAAAAGTCCATTTAAAACCATGACCTCCTTTATATTAAACATCGGACCTTTAATTATTAAATATCACATCATTATTTTCAAGTCATTTAAATATAAAGTGATGCATTGATATTAAAGTGTAAGCTGCTTTATCCTATTCTTAATATATTATAATATAATATAATATTAATTTAAACTTGTTTTCATATTATAATTGATTATAAGCGGGTCATTATTAATTTATTACACGTATTTTTTTTTAATAGATTTTGTTTTTATAAGATAGGCATTTTTAATGTTATTACGTTCTATTAAATGAAATGTTTTATCTCTTTAATTTTTAAATAACAAATATAAAAATTTTTTTGTTTGTTTATACGGGAACACTCGTTTATAATTCTATTTTGTAATATGTAATATTCTATTAGAATATAAACAACAATATGTGTGTATATATATATAGCTTTTTATTTCAGAGTTATCTTTTTTTTCTGTTTAGCCTCCGGAACTACCGTAAGATATTACTTCAGATAATGAATAAAGATGATATGTATGAATGTAAATGAAGTGTAGTCTTGTGCAGTCTCAGGTCGATCATTCTTGAGATGTGTGGTTAATTAAATCCCAACCACCAAAGAATACTGGTATCTACTATCTAGTATTCAAGTCCGTAAAAAATTATTCTTGCCTTTGCTAAGATTTGAATCTTAGAACTCTCGACTTCGAAATCAGCTGATTTACGATGACAAGTTAACCTGTAGACCAACCTGGTGGGTTTATCAATTAAGTCTGCTACTCTTCAAGTAGCAGACCCCCTCCTCTATGAATCATGAGACCTTGCCGTTGGTGAAGGGGATTGAATGCTCTGGGATACAGAGTAGCTGGACCGAAGGTGCAACCATATCGCAGAGGTATCTGTTGAGAGCCAGACTAAGCAATGATTCCTGAAAGAGGGCAGCAGCTCTTTCAGTAGTTGTTAGGGGCGTGAGTCACAATGACTTAAACGGCCATATCAACATCACTCAGTCCTCTGAGTACTGCGCAGCTGAAAGCAATGGAAAACTACAGCTGTTTTTTTTTCCAAGAAAATGTGGCTCTCTGCATTTTCACATAACAATAATGGAGGCGCCTTCCTTGGTAAAAGATACTGAAATGAAACGACTAGCACTAGATAGGAAATCTTGGAGAGCTGCATCAAACCAGTCAAATGACTGAAGACAAAAAAAAAACTCTTCAAGATATGCGAAATCGAATGCAGCAGTGAAATCAATAACCAGGTACCAGTTACCACAAAATAAATTTGGGACCAATTAAAATAACTAATAAATTAAATTTATAAATATCGATTTTAACATCCTTGTATGAAGCATTGTGATCGCGAAAAATTTCGGTTTTCAGATTTCAACGGGAATTTCTATTTGACCATCCCTGAATCCATTTCGACTATTTTCGGCGTGACGTCTGTACATGCATATATGCGTATGTATTTCGCATAACTTAAAAACGATTAGGCGTAGAATATTGAAATTTTGGATTTAGGACTGTTGTAAAATCTAATTATGCCCCTCCCTTTTGATTAAAATCGACTTGACCAAAATTGTCCAAAAAAGCCCAAAATCCAAAACATTTGGATTTTGGAATTTCTTTTTAACTGCAGTAATAAGCCCTCATTGAGAGCTTTGCAACAATATATCATAAGTGGTAGTTATTTTCATTGGTTTCAGAGTTATAGCCAAATAAAGTTTTAATTAATGAAATATTTTTTTCTTACAAGGGGAAGGTACGTCGATTTAAATCCGACTTAATTTCCTTTTATTTTAAATGAAAAGTACGTAAAAACTTTATTTCACTATTAACTTCTGATTTTTTTTATATATTTTTTTATCGTTATTATTGAAATATTATTTATTGTAATACTTTTTTTTTACAATCAAAGGGTTAATAAATTGTTAATAAATCAATATAATTATTTTTTTTTTAATTTCACCGCTGATAAGGAGGGGATAAAAAATGTCCACCTTAAAGTTAAGAAAAACTTTAAATTTACTCAATACGACAATGGTTACATGTGAAAAAATTTCACATGTTTAACATACCACAAGCCCCATCTTTCAATTCCAGCAACATTTTGGTCATCCCTTGTCGCAAAAGTTAGTTATATTAAAAATTGTTTCAGACAAAGGTTTTTGGTAATGACGACTAATGACCACTTTAAACCGATGCGATACTGTGCCTATTAAAAGAGATATGATCGTTTTTGTCTTCAAAACTTTATTTTTCTACCCCCTGAGCAAATGGTTGGTGATATCAAAAAACTTTACTTACATATGTTTTTGGCCCTTATCCAAAGAATCATGGGAACTTTAAACGAATTCGACTTTTTACTATAAAAAACTTATAGCAATATTTTGTTTTTTCGAAAAAGCCACCATTTCCACCCCCATGGTCCGATTTTGGCCGTTGACGAACTTGACAGAGATTTTTGTCGAGTTTTTTTTTATGGAACAATTTGAAAGTGATTGGCGTAAAATTACGGCAGTTATCGTATTCACAAGAAAATCAAATATATCTATATATATATATATATATGTATATATATATATATATATATATATATATATATATATATATAAATCTATGTATAAAGTTTTGAGTTGACGGTGGTTTTGGGGTCTGGGGTATGTGAAACGCGAAGATATATCGAAATTTTCCAGAAATCGAATCATGGTACCCATTACAATAGGTAGCTTTCTGATGAAATCTATTTAATAAATGTTAAATTTGTTTTGATGTATTTCATTAATAAAAAAGTAATAGACATTATTTCTACATTATAAATAATACAAAAAGTATTAACTGCAGAATAAAAAAAAGTGTTTGTAGAGTTCTAAGTACAATTACTTGCGCTGAAAAAGAGGAAAAAATATTTGAAATACAAGATAAGAAAAAAAGATAAATATTCTATAAAATTTTTATTTTGGGTAATTTAAAGATAATCATATGGTTTTATTATAAATTAATCTTCTAGATGAGTTACAAAACTGTCTTTCATTCAAAAATATACAAAATAAAAAAAAATAAATAAAAAGCAATTGTTTGGTCATTCTCTATATTTCTTATTCTAAAATTCAACTTTAATTATGTCAGAGATATTTTCTCTACTATTCAGTTATGATACCCCAGTTGACTTACAGTGATGTATATTAAAAAATATACTCTAATAAAAACAATGATCATCACGTCCATAGCACAAACGACATCAAAGATCCGGGGTTCTTTCCTCCAGAACCTAGCCGGGAATGGCTAGGTTCTGGAGGATAACGGTCAACCTCAGTAAAATCGATAATATTCGTTGTAGTTTATATGACTTTAAAAACAAGAAAAATAAATAAAGATAATAAAAAGAGTGCTAATAAACCTTAATTTTTACAAATAAAAATAGATTGTATCACTTTGTATTTTATTACACCTTCATGAAAAGACTAATATTACGAGGACTGTTCGGAAAGTAACCTCCTTTGGTTATAAATAAAACAGTCGTAGGTAAATACATTTAATTATATACATCTTTCCTCTACTTTTCAACATAGTTACTATTTAAGTTTAGGCACTTATTGTACCTTGTCACTAACTTAGAAATTCCGGCTGCAAAAAAAAATCCCCCGCCTGTTCCTTAGTTCGGAACTTACGGTAGCCTAACTTTTCCTTCACTACCTCGAACGAAACAGTCCTGGAAATTTGCGGGAATTCGTTGGAAAACCGAGATGGTAAAACGTCGATTTTTACGCACTTTGGAATCAATCTTTTGAACCAGTTTATGATTGACTACAGATGGCGACTACTTCTTTCTTCGTCCACTTTTGAATGAACGAACCCGATCGCATTCAACTCCTTCGCTCATAATCTTTGGTCCATACACAGAGAAAGATTTCCGATGAATATCTGCCGCGAGAAATCTTAAAACAGCGCGCACTTCACACTTCGCGGGGTTTTCTATTGTAGCGCACATTTTAACAAACCACAGAAAATAAACGAGCGACCTCACGACCTTACTGCTGCCACGGCTCGGTGCCGACTGGCATCTCGTGCACGTCTGCACAAAAGCGGTAGTGCTACCCCCACTCCTTCACGCGTAATGAGCAAACGGAGGTTACTTTCCGAACTACCCTAGTATATTGGTTATAAAAACATCTCATATTCATTTTATAATTATTTTTAAAAAAATATAGGTTGCATTGTCAGATTACAGTTCGTGAAACATAAGTATCTAATTAACACAACAAAGCAAAGAATGTTGAAATTTTGTAATTAGGGCTGTTGTAACATCTAGTTGTGCACCTCCCCTTTTGATTGCAATCGACTGGATAAAAAATGGCCAAAAAAACAATGGCCGAAAGTTTATTACATTCTTCGGGAATCACTCGTATATTTAATTTATAAATTTTTTTTAGCCGTAGTCATCCATTAAAATCTTGGAAGTCAACAAACGTTCTATCAATTTATCATTTCTTGTAATTTAAGCTGAAGTATATGTTTTATTATTAATTAATTTTGGAGGTAAGTTGCATAACAACCGTTATCCAAAAATTTACAGATTAAGTTTTTGGCCATTTTTTACTAATCGGCAACCCTGATTATGAAAACGAACTTATTTACTTTAAGAATTCACCATTATAAAAAAAAACAGTCTTAAATATACAGTCAAGATTTTCTTTATCCATCGACGGTTTTGGTTTAGCTATTAAAAAGTCCTTAAATATAATTAGCCCAAGATTTTGACAAGTATTTTTCTGTTGAGATTCAATGAGTCCCTTACAAGCGATTACTGATTTTTACTCTAGACACCCTGTCGTCTGCGATATGCAATCTGTTATCCATGAAATGACTCAGCGTAACATAACCGTGAGATTCTGCTGGATCCCCAGCCGTATTGGAATTTCTGGCAAGGAGCGCGCTGATAGTGCTTCAGAGGCTTGTTTCCAGCCTCCTTTCACTAATCGTTTTGTTTCTGATGATCTAGCCTGTTTTCTGTCATTAATGGTAAAGTAAACGGAACGGTACCATCAACAATAAACTTTGCCCTGTTAAGAATACTGAATCACCGTAGAGCTCTTCAAGCAGGAATAACCATCGAGAGGAGGTTGTTATCTGCCACATGCGAATAGGGCATACTAGGCTCACTCATGGATATTTCACGACTCATATCGATCCGTCATATCGAAACGTTTTCAAAAGTCAGATTTCAAGACGAATTTTCTGATCCTTTTGGAAAAAATCGGTGTAAGACAAAAAGGCGATAGATGGACTTTCCCCGTTGCTATTCACCTACACCCTTGAAAAAGTAATAAGACTGTACAAAAGAAATTAAAAATCTAAACGTCTCAAAAACAGTAAAATACATAAAAAAAAATCTAAAGAAGTTGGAATTTATATATTGGCTTTTACAGTTGATTTAGTACTTTAAGTAAAAACAGAAGAAAAAAAGCAAAAGACAAACTTCAAATCTCAGAAAAGCACGCAAATAAAATAGATTTACAAATTTCATATGAAAAAAACAGAATGGCTATCCAACATTTAAAACAAAGAAACTAAAGTATCAGAAAATAAATCAATCAAAAGAGTAAATAAATTCAGATATTTAGATAAAGTAATAAAGCAAAGAAGACTAGAAAAAAAGGAATTAAAGCGGAGTACAGAAAATGGAAATAACGTATCATTTAGTTGGAAACCTGTACAACAAAAAACCCTTATCATGAAAATTCATATTAAAATGCTATAAAAATACAAGCATTTAGAAATATTATAAACATTCTCCAGCGAAAACATAAGCAGAGTTGAAAAAAGTGAATCTTTAATAAATATATGGTCCAAATTATAAGGATAGAATGTACCAAATAAGAAAAACGGAAGAGTTATATCAAGGAACAACGATGAGGAAAAGAAGGGTAATATTCTTCGGGCACCTATATACATTGACTGACAAAGAACATTTTTAATTTTATTAATAAAAAAAGGCAAAAACAAATTAGTACTAACAGATCGGAAATGACTTCGAAGAACTAAAGATAAATAAAATATTTTTATATAAAAAAGATACATTTAGGAAATTGGTTGATGAATCTAAGTTTCCAAAAAAAGAAATAAAACGTAAAAGAAATCTGGAGTAGAGGAAAGAAAAAAGAAAAACAAACACATATAATGAGATAGTTTTGGGAAAAGAAATAAAGAAATTTATGTAACCGTGGGACTACGAGGGTTATTTTTTTCAAGGTCCGATTGGTCGCGAAATAAAAACTAGCGCAAAGATCGGATGAACCTTTGCACATATGTGTTGCGCAGCGTCTCTAGTATGGCCTTCAATCACGCCGCGACACTTCATTTAGTTCTGAACACGCAGCTAGCACGTAAACATGTCTACAACAATAGCATCACCCACCAAGTGTGAAGTGCGTGCGGTAATTCGATTTCTTCAGGCTGAGAGGTGTAATGCGGCTGAAATTTATCGACGAATAAATAATGTGTACGGTGAAACTTCAGTGAGTGACAGCAAAGTGCGACAATAGTGCAGGAACTTTAAAGCAGGACGTGCAGATGTTCATGATGCAGGCGGTCAGGGAAGGAAGCGAGTGTCAACCGATGATCTCGTTGAGCGACTGGATGAGGCGATTCGAGAAAATCGTCGGTTCACAATTTCTGTATTGTGATTCGTTTCCTGAAATTTCAAGGTCAGCTCTCTACACCATTGTGAGCGAGAGACTTCAGTACCGCAAACTGTGTGCGAGATGGGTTCACAAGATGCTGTCCGACCATCACAAAACAATGAGAATGGACGCCTTCCTAACGTTTCTCCAGCGCTACCACAATGAAGGAGAAGATTTTTTGAACAAAATTGTACAGGGGACGAGACACGGGTCCATTTCGAAACTGAAGAAACAAAAGAACTATCCAAACAGTGGATGCATTCTCATTCTCCCAGTAAACCAAAGAAGTTCAAGCGAACCTTCTCCAACAAAAGCATACGCTTTTGTTGGACACGTAGCCATACGGCTACTGTGTTCTGGGACCGGAATGGAGTTCTCTTGGTGGAATTCGTGGAACGTGGCACGACCATCACTGCAGCCTCATACTGCGCGACTCTTCAACGTCTACGAAGGGCAATTCAGAATAAGCGGAGAGGAATGTTGTTATCAGGTATTGTCTTTCTCCATGACAATGCTCGGCCGCACACTGCAGCTGTAACAAAGAAGCTCCTGAAGCGTTTTCGTCGGGAAGTGTTTGATCACCCACCATACAGCCCGGACTTGGCTCCCTCCGATTTTTACCTCTTTGCTCACATGAAACGCTGGCTAGGACAACATTTTGGCACAGACATCGAGCTGCAGACCAGCGTATAAACATGACTGAAAACACAGGCGGCTCCGTTCTATGACGAGGGTATTGGAAAGTTGGTACCACGCTACGACAAATGTCTAAATCGGAGTGGCGACTATATAGAGAAATAGCGTAACTATATAAGTACCTGTTACAAATAAAAAATTTTTATTTTCACTGTGGTTTTAATTTCGTGACTGATCGGACCTTGAAAAAAAAATAACCCTCGTATGAAGGAACAAAAAAACAAACTGTTGTATTTTTGTCGGCATTAAGTTAAGAATATTATAGAAAATAATAAACGTAAGTGGAAGATGTAGGACTTTTTTTGTTTAATTAGTATTTCATAAGATTGGCAAACCTGTTCTTTATTTACCAGTTTTTTTTTTAGTATATTATTTACGTGTAATTTTTTAACCAGCTAGTTAGCGAGTGTGTTTAAGAAATTAAATTTGTTCAACAAATTTTCGCAAAGCATCATAGATTTGTTTTGAGTTTTGGTTTTAGAAGTAAGTGATCTGTTACAAAAGTGAGTAGGTGTAAGGTTAAATCGCATATTGTATTAAAGATAGATTTATTTGTTTGTTAATTCTATTGTTACTTGTATAAACTATATATTTTAGGATCAAATCAGCCAAAAATGTTTTTGAATTTTTTTTTATAGTAAAAATGAATTGTACTTTTTTTTTTTAAATTTATCAATAATTGTGCTTGTCGGACGAAATAATTTTTCAGCTTTGCTCCTCCACATTTAATTTTTTTTTTCTTTAATTTCTGACATTTATTTATTTTTCCCTTTCAGTTTTAAACATCATTCTTAAAAGATAGTATTGATATTTACGTAAACGTTTCATCATAATTTATGTAAATTTAAATCAAGGTCGAGTTGTGGATCGAGTTAATATTGTAATTCGATAAAAGAAAATTATGATATTACGATTAAGGTGTGCGTTTATCGTATTATAATAGTACAATAAGCAAGTGTATATAAAATGAACATGCAAAAAATAAACACATACATTCTTTTATAAAATTAAAACAAGGACAAGACGTATAACGAGATTATTTGTAATTTTTTTTTTTATTTGTGTTACGTTACACGCAAATACTATATTACACTGGTATTTATTAAGTCCCGATCTTAGCGTGCAATATATTTATTGTAAGTCTTATTTGTCTTCACATTTTTTATTACATTATATTACTAACCACGAATATGTGAAGTAAAAATGTTTATTTTGTAACGATTTATTTTTTAGTATATTATTCTAATAATAATTATATAATTTGCGGTTAACCAAAAAATTCTCAGAAATTTTAATATATTTAAGTTACATTTTTTCTACATTTTTATATATTACGCATTTTTTCTACATTGTTTTATATTACCCATCGCTCCAGCGATTCAGTAATTTTGACAAAATTAATAATTTTGTTTAATACTTTGCCTAAACGAAACGCTAAATGATATTCTGTTTTAAAATAGTACTAATGATTAGAAGATAACTGTTTAGATTTTTTTTTTTCAATTGGACATCTAAGAATCACGTTGTACAGGTTTAGGCTTCTTTCTCGAGTTCCAAAATTATTTAATTCTTTCCCTGTTTTTCTCTTTTTTCTTTTTTCCATTTTAATTTTTCAGTTTTAGTTTTTGGCTTTTCTGGAAATTAAATTCATCTTTTTTTATCTTCAGTCATTTGACTGGTTTGATACAGCTCTCCAAGATTCCCTATCTAGTGCTAGTTGTTTCATTTCAGTATACCCCCTACATCCTACATTCCAAACAATTTTTTTTACATATCCAAACGTTGCCTACCTGCACAATTTTTTCCTTCTACCTGTCCCTCCAATATTAAAGCGACTATTCCAGGATGCCTTAATATGTGGCCTATAAGTCTGTTTCTTCTTTTAACTACATTTTTCAAAATGCTTATTTCTTCATCAATTTACCGCAACACCTCTTCATTTGTCATTTTATCTACCCATCTGATTTTTTAACATTCTCCTGTAGCACCACATTTCAAAAGCTTCTAATGTTTTATGTGTTATCAATTTGAAAGTTATTGGCGCAAAATTACGGCAGTTATCGTGTTCACAAGAAAGTGAAATTTATATGCGTATAAGGTTATATATAAACGTTTGGACTGACGGTGGTTTTGGGGTGTGGAGGATGTGAAACGCGAAGATATGTTGTAATTTTCTGGAAGTCGAATTATGGTACCCATTACAATAAGTAGCTTTCTCATGAAATCGACCTAAATGATAAATAGTAATTCTATTATTTATACAGAAATTTAATATTAAATTTAACTACGATAATGGTTTTTTTTTTTTTTTTTGTAAAAATATACTATATATAACAGTCGGAAATAAAATCTGATTCCAACCGATGTGCCTTCCCCTTAGATCTTCCCCAAAGCTGTGCCTTCCCCAAAGATCCAAATATTTCATTAATTAACTTTTGTTTTCGGCTATAACTCTGTAACCAATGAAAGTAAGTTCCACTTATGATATATCGCTGAAAAGCCCTCAATAAGGGTCTATTACTGCAGTTAATTAACGTCCAAAATCCAAATCTTTTGGATTTTAGGCTTTTTTGGACAATTTTGGTGGTTCAGTCGATTGCAATCAAAAGTGGAGGTGCGCAGCTAGATGTTACATCAGTCCTAAATCCAAAATTTCATCATCCTACGGCTAATTATTTTTGAGTTATGCGAGATACATACGCACATAAAGACGTTACGCCGATACTAGTCAAAATGGATTCACGGATGTTCAAAATGGATATTTCCGTTGAAATCTGAAAACCGAAATTTTTCGCGATCATAATACTTCCTTTCCTTCGTACAAGCAAGTAAAAATACTACTCTTCTTTTTCAGAAAATTATGAAAATAACGGAATAAATTTTTCGATGTAGTCGGTAATGTTACGCAACTCTTTGCTGGTTTTTTATTTTTTTATTATACAGAAAATGTTAAATAAAAAGCAAATTATTTATTTTAATCGACTTATATTATTTATTGAAAAATTAAATAAATTATAAATTTATGAATTAATCAAACTGTAAGACAGTTTTATTTAGAAATCTACAAATATTTTAATATTCGTTCAAAAAATTTTTTTTTAATTTCAAAATATATTACATTATTAAACTTCTACTTCTTCACCCAATTTAATTTTAGTTGAAAAACTGAAAACAGATTTCCTGGGATCATTTTTTTTAATCCCAAATCTTTACATACTATTTATAATTTTGTTGTTGTACATTGTAAGAAAATATATTCTTTGACCGTAACTACGATTTATTCACAAGTTAGTGGTTTGCTTGTTCAGATTAAAATACGGTAAATACAAGTAACATGATAGAAGCAATTTCTAAAAATAAACAAGATTGTGCTTCCAGGAATTGTGTAAGATATTCGTATTAACTCCATCCAGTACTTAGAAACGTCGGCATCAAGTTTACATATTTTAAAAACATTTTTCCTTATTAATCTCTGATATTTAAAAAAATATTTTTACTTTCCCTCCCAGCAGTATCGCAGAGCTATAGCTATAAAAGAGAAAGTATTGTAATCGGTCCAATTTGGGTACGCGATTTTCACCGGATCTTTATGTTTTGACACCTGAGGAACCCAAAAAACCGGATGGAAAATTTCCAGATTTTACTATGTATTGGGTGTCGCACTCTAAATCACCTTGTATTCTCCTGAACTACTCGACCCTAAAAAGGGTCGACCAAACTTGGTCAGATTAGTTCTATATAGAAGCATTGATGCCATTAAATTTTCAACTTTAAAGGTCAAGAGGTGAGGCTGTAGAGTAAAGTCACCCTCAGTATCTCAAGATTTCGCCTAATTAACGTCTTATTTTTCTTAAGCACACTTGTTAACAATTAAAAAATAACAATATTTCGAGAAAAATCTTTGCAAGATCACACTCCCACTCCAAAAAATGCTCTAAATAAACTAGCGGTTAAGTGGGTATAGTGTATCATCAGTTCCCCCCTCTCACCGCAACGAGCGCTAGAGTAGCACTGACGTACAGCTGCTGTAGTCTCTCTCTTTTTTTTTTCCAGTTCAGCCTCCGGAACCACCGTAAGGTATTACTTCACAGGATGAATGAGGATGACATGTATGAATGTAAATGAAGTATAGTCTTGTACAATCTCAGATCGACTATTCTGAGACGTGTGATTAATTGAAACCCAACCACCAAAGAAAACCTGTATCCACGATCTAGTATTCAAATCCGTGTAAAAATAACTGACTTTACCAGCACTTGAATGCTGGAATTCTCGTCTTCCAAATCAGCTGATTTGGGAAGACGCGTTCACCCCTAGACCGACCCGGTGGTTACGATCATTCAAATCCGTATAAATGTAACTAACTACTTTTGCTAGGATTTGACTCTCAGAACTCTCGACTTCGAAATCAGCTGATTTGCGATGACGAGTTTTACCACTAGACCGACCCGGTGGTAAAAAAAAATTAGGAATTTATTACTCGTTTTTTTAAATTTTATTTATTTTTTATTCAGAGTATTTAATTTTATAAAATAAAATTTAATATAAATACAAACTTAATCACTTCACTTTGGTATTTAATGATAGAAACAATTTTTGTTTAAAACAGAAACAATCTGTAATATAATTTATACAAAAAAATAGGCATCTTTGAATCTTCGATTAAAATAATACGTGTCCTTAGTATTCAAAATATTCATGATCTAACAAATCGGAAGATTTATTATTTCATTTGAGATTCAGTTTTACAATATGTTTTATATACCTTGACTTTTTAATTAAAATAATTCCATACTTGACCTTTACCATCTGTGATAAAATAAAATACTAAGGACGTTTAAAATTATTATAAACAAAAAGGAAATCGTCCGTATTTCTACCTTATAAAAACTATTAACCGTACATAGAATTACAAAAAAAAAATTATATAATAGTATTTTACAAAAAGAAATATTGTTTTTATAGGTACGACAAGTTTCAATAAATAGGATTTAAAAACATTAAAAAATATTTTCAAGGAGAGTTTAATGTCACGAATTCGTGATAAAATACAATTCACTGACAAATGTAGTTGCATCAGACACCAGCATTGTAAGCAGTTCTTTTGTTTACCTGTTCAAGTACTTACCTACTTAAAAGCAAAATGTTTTTTTTTCTATAATATATAGACGTATTTTCTACCATTTTATCTAATGAACTTACAAAAAATATTATAATTAAACATTTTTGGTTACATCCAAAAAAATTTAACTATTATGTTCCATAATCCTCACTATTAAATTTGGTAATAAACTATTATGTATTAATTTTATAGATGAACTTCACAAAAACCATTTTGACTACATTACATAATTTTATTTATTTAATTATTTACTTACCTGAATAATGAAAATCATTACGGTGTAAATTTTAAGGGTATATTACATTTAGTCTAGTATAAGCAGAGAGAAAAATTCCTGTTCTAATTGTACAGAGTGAATTTTTAGTCCTGTTACCTAACTGTTAATGTCTGGTAATTTTTTTCTAAGAAAGGGAAATTTTGTTTTGTGACACGAAGTTGGTAGTTCTACTCAACCGGTATAGATACGGCAGTGTGAGTTGATTCTCCTTGAGCTGTGTAAACGTTTGTGCCGTTTCCGGTCGTGTTACGAACAGAATGTCTTTTACCATAGGACAACAAGTTTTCATTCTTGAACAATATTTTGCTACGAAATTGTACGTGAGTGTAAAAGAATCATTTCAAATTAATTTTAACACCAACAAATAATTTGTTGATGTTCCTCCGCCAGAAAAATGCCAATTTCTAGGCTAGCAAACCGATTTCGAGAGAGGTAGTGTTTGCGACAGAAAACGGTAGCGGTCGACCAACTCGCTTGACAGATGACGTTTTAGAGAATGTGAAAACAAGATTGCTCAATTCTCCACGGAAAAGTGTACAAAAACTTTCCACGCAAGTTGGTTTGTCATATTCGAGTGTTCAGAAAGCCGCTAAAAATTGAAATTGTATCCGCATCGCGTACGATTAGTCCAAGAGCTTCAGCCTCCAGATTTAAACAAGCGATTGCAATATCGCCGTCGGTTTAGGTCTCGTAAACGATAACGGAATCGAATTTTTAAACACAGTGTTCTTTAGCGATGAAGCTTGGATCCATCTCGACGGTTATGTGAATAGTCAAAAACAGTCGAATTTGGGCGGTTGAAAATCCTAACGCTTTACAAGACAAATCTTTGGATCCTGAAAAAATTGGTGTGTGGTGTGCCTTATCTCGTCATCGTATAGTCGGACCCATATTCTTCGAACAGACAGTAAATGGTGAAGTATACAGGAATATTTTGCGCCAATTTGTATCCCTCCTGGAACCTCAAGAACAGTATTGCGGGTTTCAGCAAGACGGCGCTACATGCCACACGTCTCGAGAAACCGTGGATTTTCTGCAAGATCTTTGATGATCGAATAATAAGCAAGGGCTTATGGCCTCCAACGTCCCCAGACATCACATCTCCTGACTACTTTTTGTGGGGCTATAATAAGTCCGAGGCCTTCAAAAACAATCCTCACGCTATTGATTAGCTTAAAGTCAATATTACAGACTTAATCACGAATATTTCCAATGCAACTCTTAAAAAGGTGTGCTGTAAAGAGTCCGTGCGTGTATAACCGCAAGGGGTGGGCATTTTGAGCATATTCTTTAACAATTACGTAAGTAATAGCTTTTTATTAAATCTCTTTTGTAAGTAACAAATACAATTTTTTATTCCACCTAAATTTCCCTTTCTTAAATTACATTTAAAATTGGGTAACAGTAGTAAAAAATCACTCTTTACGATAGGAATACAGTTCATTTCTTTAATTTTATTTATTTAATCTTTGTTGTATGAAATCTTATATTTTCAATGATATTTATTTACAATTTATTGGATATTTGAGAAAAGTATTAAGCTTTTAAAGCTTAATACTTTTCGTAGACCACTACGATTTTTTCAGTTTTATGCTAAAAAGATCAACTGGCGATTTTTCATCAATGTCATTTTATGCGAGAAAGTCGATTTGGTGAAATTTCGTCAGTGTCAAAATGACGTTTGTACTGATCACATGTTTGATCGTCATGGCAGATATGGTAGTCCGCTTGATAGAGGTTACGTTTGTTATTGTTTAACGTTGCACATGACATCGCAATTAACATTCGGATGGCAAACAAAGATAATTATTATTTTGATTTTAACGACTGTTTATTTTACGTAAATAATTTTGTTAATCATGTCCCGTTGATGTAAGCATATAATTAAAATTAATATACAAAAAACGGCTTACCAACAATTGAATTCGAAGCGTTCAAGCGTTTTCGGAATTAAATTCCATCTTCAGGAACTCTCATATTTGTCCTATTTGTAATAGTAATTAAAACTTCAGTGTAAAATATAAAAAAATCGTGATATTTGCTTAACACGTAGCAGTTGTGTGTGTTTTGAGACTATCAAATTGACAGGACGTTTACGTTAACATAATTTTATACATATGACGAATAATTTTTATAATTTACATGTGAAGTTTTAATTACTATTACAAATAGGATGAATATGAGAGTTCCTGAAGATGGAATTTAATAACGAAAGCGCTTTAACGCTTTGAATTCAATTGTTGTTAAGCGGTTTTTTTGTATATTAACTTTAATTAATATATAAATGTCGTTCGTTTGTTATTGATTTCAGTCGGCCGTGAAATCGTAGTTCCCAGTAAAAAAGAATGTTTTATTTTATTTATTTAGTTTTTTTATAATACTGTAATTATTGGTGTGTTGCATACTACGTAGATGACCCGAGAACATTGTGCGTTTATCATTGTTTTTAGTTGTTTCTGAATTTCGTATCGTAATATTACACTTACTTCATCTTATTGTTTTGTTTTTTTTCTTCCGGCAATATTTATTAGCGAGTTGCTATAACACGCAAAATAAGCGGTATATTTCGAACACTGAGTGAAAACGATCGGGAACTTACGAATTTTCAATCTGTTAGTAATTTGTGTACTGACAGTTGTAAAAAACTTAATATTTACAAATCTGCCTAAAATTTAACAATTTCTTGCCAAAAATCATGAAATTTTCAGGTTTAACACAAAACAGGGCAACAATTCTAAAAATCATGGTTCCCATAGTAAAATTGTTTCTTCATTTTACAGTTAAGTGATTTCAAATTCTTTTTTTTTTTAGTTTCTTGTACGAAGTAAAGGAAGTATTGTCATCACGAAAAATTTCAGTTTTAAAATTTCAACGGAAATATCCATTTTGACCATTCCTGAATCCATTTTTACTAGTTTCGGTGTGACATCTGTAAGTACATATGTATGTACCTCGCATAACTCAAAAACGATTAGGATGCTGAAATTTTGGATTTAGGACTGTTGTAACATCTAATTGTGCAACTTCCCTTTTGATTGCAATCGACTGAACCAAAAGTGTCCAAAAAAGTCCAAAATCAAAAAAATTTGGATTTTGGATTTTTTTCTTAAATGCAGTAATTAGTCCTCATTGAAAGCTTTTCAACGATATATCATGTGGTACTTATTTTTATTGGCCAAATAAAAGTTATAGCCAAATAAAATTTTAATTAATGAAATATTTGGATCTTACAAGGCACATCGGTTCAAATCATCTTCTTTTCTTAACTTTTTTTCTTTATTTAAATATATTGATTTATTAGTAAATTATTAACCTCTGGTTGTAAAAAAAATTACGATAAATAATAATTCAACAATATCAATAAACAATAAAAAGTGTATGAAAAAATATCTGAAGTTATTAATGAAATAAAATTTTCTGTACTTTTCATTTAAAAAAAATGTGTAAATGTAATTTAATAGGCGTACAAGGAGCCGGTCTCCCTGGCGCGAGTGGTAGCGTCTCGGCCTTTTATCCGGAGGGCCCGGGTTCGAATTTTTCACACCCTACAAATCATTCATGTCATCCTCTGAAGCAGTACCTGAACGGTGGTCCCGGAGGTTAAAAAAAAAAAAAAAGGCGTACAAGGAAGTCATCTGGTGTCTACACCAGATTTTTTTTTACTTCTTTTTTGGGGTTCTTTAATCTGTAGAAATATTTTCGAATAAGGTACAACCACAAAAGCATTTCTAGTTGATAGTGCACTGGAAAAATATTCGTAATAAAAATGTTACAATCTTTTTAACACAACCTTACAAATAGTCACCATAAGACATTATACAATTTTTTTATCAACAATATAAGCATGCGACATTTTTTACAAAAAAAAGGGGTCTGGTCCTCAAAGGGTTACAAATTTCTTTTTGTAATTTTAACGGAAAACAGCACATTCATTTAATTTATAATTAACATACTTATATCATCAAATGAAACAGGTATCACTTCATTAACAGTTTAAGGAGATTACTTAATTATATTGGAAAAAAGTAAATTGTTAAAGAATTACAGACAGTAACATAAATTGTATTAAACCAGGTTTACCTAAATACTTTGTATTATATAACTCATCGCATAACTTTTTTTTTTTTTTTTTTAATTAATTCATCGAAGAAAATTACAAAAATCTTACGTGACAATATGAAAATGGAATTTTATAATGTATGAAAAACGGCATGTTTGACCGGGATCCCCAGAGATAAAAGGCCGAGATGCTATCGCTCCGCCTCAGAGTTCGGCTAATCATAAGCACCGTAAATATCGTTTAAGAAATTACATATAAAAATCGAACACAGCTTATTTTATTAAGATTTCCTTTTCTACAATTTTCTTACAAAATTAAAATGTAATGAAAAATACAAATTCTTACTATGTCAGAAGATGAAATCAGATTAGAATTAATAGAAATATTTTAGTCCTTTACCGAAGATAAAAAAAAATTGTTTTTGGTTTTATGTTAAATTATTCTCCTGTTAAAATTTATTTTAACGTCAAAGTATACGGTAATCTTTATCAGAATCTTTTAAACGTATTTCAAAATTTCATTTTAACCATCTCTTGGAGATGTGGAAAGATAGGGTGGAAATGCAGTCGTGGTAATTTATTTGTTTAATTATTATAATGTTATCATTTATAACTAAACATGTTGGAACAGATAAATTTTGTGCATTTAATTACCGGAAATCTTTCAGCAAAGGAAAACTACAACCTTTACTCAACATTTTACAAACGTTTTTGCATATGTTATAGGTATTTTCAAATCTTTATCATACATCCTGAGTAAAAAAAATATATCTAACAAGAGACGGTAGGAATTCCCAGTAAATTGAAATATATATTTAGGTGTGTGCGTGCGCGTGTGTGAGCTTATGTATCCACTTACACAGAGGTAGTTCATAAATTATGGCAACCCCTAAATAAATTTTCATTAGTAAAAGATAAAAAAAATAAATTAATGAATGCTCCTACTTCAAAAGGATTTCTATTTTTCTGTGTGAAACCACCACATCTACAAGCACTCAAGCGGCTCCATGGAGGCAACTCAAAAATTTTAAATGGAAACGGTAGGATTATTACACGACGTTTAAAAGCCTACAACAAAAATACAAGCCTACAACAAAAATTTTGATGTATTTTTTGGTGTGAGACCACTCACTGTCTCATATCGATAAAATGTATCGCTTCGAGGTAGGAATATTTGCCGAATTTAATTTAATCTCTTCTTTACGTTTAACTGTTGAAAAGTTATTTAAAGGTTGTCGCGATTTATGAACGCTCTGTTTGTACGAGTATAATATATATTTATTAATATTTCTAATCGAAATATCTTAAATCCATAAAACATGAAAGAAATCATTCATTTTAAAAATAATATTATATAAAAAATAGGCGTGATAAGATTATTAAACTAAAACTTTCTTACTGCAGACTCTATATTGAACTGTAAAGGCTCTTCTGTTGTCATTTTTGATAAATTAGCGAATTTTTTTTCAATTCTTTCAAAAAATCTATTTAAAAAACTTTAAAAGATTATTTACTTTTGCAAAAGCAATATTACACAAGTAATGAATTTTTAAAATAAAATAAAGATTTTTAAAAAGCCAAAATGTTTTGCATCCCGTTCAATCTCTTATGTAAAAAAAATGTCCTGACTGATTCACCGACTCATAATCAACGTACAACGAAAACTATTATAGGTAGAGACTTGAAATTTTCAGGGTATCTTTGTATCTTTAAGTAAGCGTGCGCTAAGAAAGGATTTTGCGAAATTTTGATTTTAAGGGGTTCAAATCGATATAAAAACTAAATTTCGTGTTAACAGCGTATTGGATGAAAAAGCAACATATTCTATACTAAAATATTTTACGATTTCATTGCAATGTTTTCGATATGTGTGTCCACTATAAATTAAAAAATTACTGGACCGATTTACGTGCGCGGTAGAAGGGAGAAGGGGAAAAATCGGAAAATGTAAAAAGAAAGAAGGGGAAAATGGAAAAAATAAAAAGGGGGAAAAGCAAAAACGAAGGAAATGGAAAGGGAAAAGAAAAAAAAGAAAAGAAGAAGGGAAATGGGTGAAGAGGAAGGGAAAAAGGGAAGTAAAGGAAAAAGAAACGGGTGAAAATGGGAAGGGAGAGCGAAGCGAGCCATGACTGTCTGATCGTGACGGGAAGCACAAGTAGCCATAGAGTACGGGCGAAGCCGCGATGG
The DNA here is from genome assembly GCF_047948215.1 of Lycorma delicatula. Taxonomy (NCBI): domain Eukaryota; kingdom Metazoa; phylum Arthropoda; class Insecta; order Hemiptera; family Fulgoridae; genus Lycorma; species Lycorma delicatula. The sequence goes on along the minus strand of NC_134456.1, from coordinate 85,654,871 downwards.
GGATGCTAGATTTGGGATTGTAATACATTTATTTATCTTTATTTGACTTCTATATTGAATTATTTTAATTCATTCATAAAATCGAATGGTCAAACAAATTGTTCAATTTTCTATCTTCCTTTTTTTGTTTTCCTTCATTTAAATTTTGGGCAACAATTCATTGTTTATCATATATATTCCTTCTGTATTTTTCATAAATTTTTTTATTTACCGTTTTATCAGGATTTAAAAAAATCTAAATATAATATTGTCGATTAAATATTTTATATTTATAAAAAAATAAGTTTGCTATTAAAAAAGCACTGCGAGTGAAGCTACATCTATATTGTGGGCGACGTCGCAACGTGATACGCTAGTTAGTACAGATAACAATTCTTAAATAATTTTTATTTATTTGTTTCGCCAGCCTCTGTGGCGCGAGTGGTAGCGTCTCGGCTTTTCATCCGAAGGTTCCGGGTTCGAATCCCGGTCAGGCATTGTATTTTTACACACGCTACAAATCATTCGCTTCATCCTCTGACGCAATACTTTACGTTGGACCCGGAGGTTAAAAAAATAAAATAATTATTAATGCCCTCCGAATTGTAAGTTAGTTTTATATTTAGAATTTTCATGCGTTTATATTTTAAATAATTAAATAATATAATTAATATTTATGTTTATACACGAGAGTCTCTTATATTCAAAATCAGCTGATTTCGAAGTCGAGAGTTCTAAGTTTGAAATCCTAGTAAAGGCAGTTACTTTAATTTTATACGATTTTAATACTAATCGTGGATACCGGTGTTCTTTGGTGGTTGGGTTTCAATTAACCACACATCTCAGGAATGGTCAACTGAGAACGTACAAAACTACACTTCATTTACACTCATACATATCATCCTCATTCATCCTCTGAAGAATTATCTAAACGGTAGTTACCGGAGGCTAAACAGGAAAAAGAAAAGGAAAAGGGTTTCAATTAATTACACTTCTCAGGAACGACCGACCTGACCTGTACAAGACTATACTTCATTTATATTCATACATATCATCCTCTGAAGTTTACCTTACGGTGGTTTCGGAAGCTAAACAGAAAACGAAAGAAAGAAGAAATATATATATATACTCGTATATACATATTTATAAAGCCTATGACAATTCCGGTAATGTAAGGATTCCAACGCGAGGTCATACATTTCTCTTTATTAATATTTCTTTTAACTCCATCTGTTTTGTTATTTTATATTTATATATATCGTGATGCTTCTCTGATCAAGGTTTGTGAGTTTGAAAAAAAAATTTAAATACTTTAGCAGTAGACGTTTTAGTAAGCAGTAAGCAGTACAAACGATTAGTATAGTATTTTTTTTTAAGTTAATTGAACTTCAAAAAATGTAATTTCAACGAATTCTTTGTAATAGGAAGATCTCATATATGCGAAGTTGCTACATAACTGTCGGATACTGGTTCGGTTTGAAAGAAGGTCAAAAATATTATTCTAATTTGCTACTACTGCTAGTTGTGTATCCTGTAAGAGCATCTAATTCTGCTGGATTTTAAATAATTTAACGTTACTCGTTGCGTAATAAACACGGTTATGTAACCGTTTCTAATTCATATAATTAAAGATTCTTCAGATTTAAAATATTTATTGTTTGAAACTTTTATATTAGCCTGTTTATTTTAGTATAAGCTACTAAAAGCTTCAAGTCATGTTCACTATATTTATCTGGAGAAAATAATTTCTATAGACTACTAGACCTTGAATCTAGTACATCTGGCTCTTTCATAATATATGTGCTCACATTTCTTTTAATTTACCCAATATTCCTAGAATCAGTATCGCTGTAATTTTTTTTCTACCAGTTATTAAAAAAAAAAAAAAAAATACCTTTTGCGTTTGTATTTAATGTTTCATCTGGATTATTTCTTATTTTTTATTAATGTTTTAAAGTTTTTTATTTTCAAAAAAATTGTTTTAGAAGCTAATATTTAATGTAAACTATATTTTTTTTCGTAAATTAATAATATTAATAATGTATTTGTTCAAAAATACAAAAATAATAATAATAATAATAATAAAATGGAACCTCCTAGAGGCAAATAACTGACGCTGAATTATTATCGTTATCATACATTCTAATCTGTAAATTTAATCCAGCTACGTTTATAGAAGGCAGTAATACAATATAAAGATCTATACGCTGAGTCAAAAGTAAAATTCAAAGAGGAAAACAAGAGATAAAAATTAAAAAACTCGACTACCGAAAAAAACATTGCTCTCTCTGTTCCGGTTTAGATCCATCGTGATTTTGTATGAATTTGTGTTATATTAGCAAATACCTCGTTTGAATTTTGAAAATCGGGTGATTGTTTGCAGATATATTATAAGAGCACCCCAATGCACAAAACAGCGACCCAGGGCTACTCCGTTTGTTACTAGTTGATGGTGTTGAATGGTCTAGCTTCGCGCGAGGTGCTCGCATCACCTCATCACTCTAGTCTCACACGAAGTCCCCCACGGGAAGTCTTTTATTAATAAACAGAGATCTTTATTAAACAGACTTTTTTTTCTATTTATTTAATATTATTTTATTTTATTTAACGTAAATTTAATTCTATTATTTTTGTAATATTGTTCATTCGATTGATTCGAATCATTCAGTTGAAACCCGGTTGACACAGTGATAGAGGCTCACGGCTCACCGTTCATTATTTCAATTCATTAAAGTTTGTGCTTCAACCGGCAAATTTCCACTATTACATGTATTTATATACAGAATGAGCAACATAAAACCTAACCCATAATGAAACCGCTACCTAGTACTATTTATGAAAGACTCTCACACAACTATTGCGACTAGTAGGTGTATATGTTACTACTGACTGTTTCTGCCGTTTGTCAGGTGGTTACGTGTCAATACAGTACACGTTTTTTTTTTGCAGTTCAGTATTGTGAGTGGGTTGTGTTTGTGTAAAATGCCTTATTCAATCCAGGAGAGGATAGCTATAGTTAAGGCTTATATTCGTACTGGATCGTTTGAAAAATCACGTCAAGTATTCGTAGAAAACTTTCCGAATGCCTGTATCCCAGTGAAGAGTAATATTCACGATTTATAATGGCGTACAACAGGTTCAGTTTCAGATACAAAACGAAATAGGCTACCATCCGTTAGGAATCCACAGGCCATTGACGAAATTGAAAGAAGAATTACTGTCAGTCCAAAAAAATCACTACGTCAGTTATCCTAGCAATCTGGTGTTAAATCCACATCTTGTAAAATTCTTCATGAATTAAAATTGAAACCGTACCGCGTTACAACTGTGCAACAACTGAAAGAGACAGACAAACCGAACTTGATTATTGCAACTGGCTTGTCAAAAACATTGTTGGTGGACAGATAGACCCGATATCGTATTTCTTGTCAGACGAGGCACGGTTTCATTTATCCGGCTGTGTTAATTCGCAGAGCACCAGTATTGGATGGCGAGGAATCCTCACAAGATATTCGAGCGTCCACTTCACGATGAGAAAATTTATGTTTGATGTGCCGTTTCCGGTAACCGTATAGTGGGACCAATATTTTTTGACCGGACTATCAATACACAAGTTTACCTCACAATTTTCGAAGAATTCTATGAGCAATTAATTTATAATGAAAAAGAATACAGTTCCAACAAGACGGAGCAAAGTGTCATACATCAAACGTTTCACTGAATCGCGTTCATGCAGCTTTCACAAATGAACCAGTTGTCAGCAGAGGACGGTGGCCTCCACGTTTCCCCAGAATTGTCTACTTAGGATATTTTCCTTTTGGGCTACTTAAAGGAGAGATTTTATGCATCTGATCCCGACTATATTGATGAACTGAAGGTGAACATTCAACAAGAAATCAACACAATTGGCATCAACGTTTTGCGTCAGAAGACTCTCAATATGATCAGTCGAGCGCAAAAGTGCATCGATGCCCAGGGTGGTCATTTTGAACATCTTTTGTAAAAAATAAGGTAAATAAATGCAACATTTACATTACGTTTTATGTTTTTCTTATTTAATTTATCCGTATCATTCATAAAATTTCATTCCAACATAACCTACCGATTGTGTAAAGGTTACGTTATGGGTTCGATTTTATGTTGGATTACCTGTATATACTCGTGTATGTATACACATTTATTAGCCTATGACAATCCCGGTAACGTAAGGATTCCAACGCGGGGTCATACATCTAAATCGGTTCAGCCGTTGAACTACTACAGTGGAATAAACATACATACATACACCCACAATACATTACACTCCTTTTTGGACAGTCTGTAATAATAAATTTCCTTTTACTTTCCTGGTATATTAGTTCTACAGCTTTGCTGCAAAAAAGAAGTATGGTAATCAGCCAAAAGATGGGGTATGGGTTTTTTGCACTCTCGATGTTTCATGACCCAGTGTTCCCAAAAAACAAAAATAAATAGGTGGTATTATTCGTATGTACGTGTGTTGACGTATTAGAAGCTGAATAACTTTTGATTGTATTAACCGATTTTGACAAAATTTTGTACAGAGACTCTTGTATACGGGGCAATTTATTGATAAAACTTTGGGTCAATATCTCCAGGGGATAAGGTAGATAGTTTTTTGGATCAGTTTTCTCAAAATTTTGTAAACATAACCCCGCTTTGTATTAATCTCAGTACATGGGTGAATACTTATCTTACGAATTTTAATAAAAATTTTTCCCAAAATTCCCCTTTCACCAAAAATCAAAAAAACTATCTTTTTACTTACTGTATACTTCTCCTAGGCATTGTAATAATGCAAGTGACCAAAAAAAAAATAAAAATAAATACTTTGGGAGCAATATACTGGAAGTGAGGGAGCCAATGAAAGTTTAAAAATATCGATTTCATTTTTTTTTTAAACTTATTTTGGTTATTCAGATTTTTAATATTATTAAGAATTTAAATAATAAATGTTTAATAATAATATTACATTAAAATTTAATCATAATTCACGTCCCATCCCCAAAAAAGAGAAATTAGGTAACTTTTTATTAGTCGTAAATTTTTCAGTGGAATTTTTTTCTTACATTTAACACAGTAAACGTAGAAACCCCCAAAAAAATCTTGGAAGGTGTTTTTGGCAGTGAGGGATAAAAACAAATGTACCTATTTTTTTTTTTTTTTTAAAACTATTTTGTACATTTAAACATATAATGATAATTATTCTACAATAAAACTTCATCTAAAAGTACCTCCATCTCAAAAAATAAATCTTAGGTAACTTTTTTCATACGTCATTATCTTTCCATTATTAAAGAATAAATAATAACAGGAAAGCATTACAATTTTTTTTGTCAGCTTTTTTTTACCAAAAGAGGAAACTAGTACCAATACATATTTTCGTTTTGAGTAGAAAACAAATATTTAAAGTAAAATAACGATTTGCAAATTATACTAATTATTTTTAAAATATGGATGAATTTTTTTTTCTTTATTACACGATTGAGTAGAAAATGAGCATCTCTGTGGCATAAATACTGACTGACTGAATGTGACTGCTGTATCTGATGGAAAGAATTAAGTTAATACGTGTAATAATATGAAGCTTCGCACTTAAACTACTGTCTTGTCGCCTACTCACGTACAACCATTTTATATTGCAAGGAAGGATGTCCTGTCTTTTGTAATCCCGTTTGAACAATGTTACGCGATAAAATGCAGTTATAAGAATGGAATTTTTATTTGATGTAGTGTATTTTCAGACAAACATTAAATTATTTTTTATTGTTAATTTATTTTTATATTATATTTATAATACATTTCTATATTTTTATTTGTTTTTTAACTTCGTATCCGATTTTATTTATATTATTTTTGTATTTAATGTTTTTATATGAATGTATAATTGCATAAGTATATTACATTTTCCGCGTAATTTAATTTTAAAAAATCTGACAGCGCAGTAGTTTCTAATGCCCGGCTTACACACACGAATTTAAAATATTCTATTTATATAGTATTTAATAATTAATAATATTTATAATTATAATTATTCTAGCTAAACCGCGCGCGCATATCGTATTTAATTCGCGTGGGTGTGGCGGTACTAGCGGCGACGGTCGGCAATAACTAAACTAATGTAATTTCACAACTTACATACAACAAATTCCGCTTGTACGGTCGACTTACTGGTGTAGCTGCGACTCATAACGCACCAGGTATCGAGTCGACCGGGCGATCGAGTTTGAGACCTAGCTAGACCGAATTACTTTTTCAAACTTTAAATATTATTCGTTTATTTAATTCTACCACTCACATAACATAGCAGGTGACTGCAACAGCTGTACGCCAGTGCTACCAATCTTTGAAATATAACTAAATTAAATAAAATAATATTTAAAGTGTAAAAAATAATTTGGCTGGTAACACTGTGGAATTTCAAATTTCTAGGTCCCATAGGATGAGGGAAAAGGGGATTTACTACATGAAAATAAGGAAATCCCAAGATGGCGCACTACGCCATCTTGGAATTTCCTTTCTGCGTGGATAGTACTCCGCGCAAGGAGTACTATTCCTGCAGTATACCCAATTACGCACTAGTTTAGAGTTTTTTTTGAGGTGGGCGTGCGATTTTACAGAACTTTTTTTGCAAATGTTATTTTTTAATTATTAATAAATGTACGTAAGAAAAATAAGACGTTAATTAGGTGAAATCTCGAGATACTGAGGGTGATCTTGCTCTACAGCCTTATCCCCTTGACCTTTTAAGTAGAAAATTTAATGACATCACTATATAGAAGTAACCTGATCAAGTTTGATTAAAATCGGTCCTGTAGTTCTGGAGATATAAAGGGATTTAAAGGCCAACCCAGAACATACACACGTACATACGAACTTCCGGAAAATTTCCATCCGGTTTTTTGGGTTCCTTAGATTCAAAACGTCAAGATCCGGTGAAAACCGCATATGCCCAAATTGAACCGATTACAATAGTCTGTAGTTCTGCTATAGCGCTATCTAGACGGGAAAGTACAATTACGATATTTATAAAAATGTTTTGAAATTTTTCATTTTCAAATAGAAATTTACTACCAAAATATTCCATTTACTTTTACTATTTAAATTTTAGTGTAAGTAAAAATTACCTATAAAAATAAGAAGAAATTAAATTTTACACTTTCTATAGCCGAAGAACACATTAATCTATATATTTGTTTCAAAATCTGTATCCGAAATAATAATTTAAGAATCAACATAATGATTTTTCATGAAATTTGATATATGTATACAGTAAAATTTAATTATATAGGTAAATGAAACCAAAGTTGACATTCCCTAATAGTCCACATAGAAATATAATTTTTAGGAATATTCCGTTTTAAAAAAATGAAGTTAATTTTTAACTAATGAGATTATAACACATTTTTACTTCTTTGTACGAAGTAAAGGAAGTATTGTGATAATGAAAAATTTTGGTTTTCAGATTTCAACGGAAATATAAATTTTGACCATCACTGAATCCATTTTGACTAGTTTCGGCGTGACGTTTGTACATATGTATGTATGTATGAACGTGTCTCGCATAACTCAAAAACGATTAACCGTAAAATGTTGAAATTTTGGATTGAAGACTGTTGTAATATCTAGTTGTGCACCTCCCATTTTGATTGCAATCGACTGAACCATGAGTATCCAAAATAGTCCAAAATCCAAAAACAAATTGGATTTTGGACTTTTTCTTAACTGCAGTAATAAGCCCTCATTGAGAGCTTTTCAAAATAAGTGGCACTTATTTTCATTGGTTCCAGAGTTATAACCAAATGAAATTTTAATTAATGGAATATTTGGATCTATAAGGAAAGGAAAGACACATCGGTTAGAATCAGTTTCATCTCCTTTTTTATTTTTTTACCTTTTTTGTAATTTATTTAAAAAATTTTTTTTTTTTTAAATAAAATATATTGATTTATTAATAATTATTAACCCGTGATTGTAAAATTTTTTTTAGAATAAATAATTGTTCAATAATAAAATAAAATAAAAAATGAAAAAATCATAAGTTATTAGTGAAATAATATTTTATGTACTTTTAAAAATGTGTATATGCAATCTAATAGATATTATTACATATGTGTATGTGTGATAGAGTAGGAGAAATATCTGATTATTTAATATGAATTGAAAATTATAATTAGAATCATATTATTTTTATAATTTCTGTTTAATTCTATTTTATTATTCTGAAATTTCTGTTTAATTTTATCTACGTTAAAGTTAACTACAGAGTGACTGAAAAATAGATCCTAACAAGAACAACATATACACTGAGGCATACAAACCCGATCTTTAATAAATTGCAAAAAATTCTTATCTTTCAGTTCATTTCTCTTCTGATATTGTCGGACAATATTCTCCCTAAGTCGGAGTTGATCATCATTTCGTTTATTTGTTTTTTGTCGCTAATCATTTAATCACTGTTTAGTTTGATATAATTCTTCTGATCTTAATTTGTGTACACATTCTCTAGTTTTCAAATTTTGTCTCTCTTTGTATTCATCATCCTCTATTAATCTTTTTATTTTTTCCTTGGTCTTAACGTTTTCTTCCTCTTTTTATTTATCATCTTCTCTTAATGTTTTTATTCTTTCTTTGGTTTTAAAATTGTCTTCCTCTTAATATTTATCTTTTCCTTGTAATGTTTTAAATCTTTTTTGTTTGCAACAATTTCTTCCTTTATATATTTATCATCTTCTCTTAATCTTTGTATTCTTCTTTGGTTTTAAGATTTTCTTCCTCTTCATATTCATCTTCTTGTCATTTTTTGAGATATATTTCTTAATGTTATCTTTCTTTTTCCTGTATGATTGTTTATTTTTCATTTTTCATTATTCACCAAATAATTCAATAATAATAACTGAATATTTTACTCCATAAGGTCGAAATTAACATTTGTAACCAGTATACAGGAGTTCACTAAACGGAATTGTTTAATTATTATTAACTTTTTTATACAACACACCAGAAATCTGGAACTTTTTGTTAATCAGCAACTCAAGAAGATACAATTAATATTGATCTAGTAATACGAGTAATAAATGAACTTTTACTCTATCCTAATATTTCATATGTTGAATTAATAATTGTATAAATATTTGATGTTAATAAAAACTAATATTTCAGCAATAGTGTAACTGTCTACTTTATTAAAGAACTGGATGTAATCCAGAGAACTGTGTATGTAATTTAATAGACATACAAGGAGGTCATATTTTTCAACATCAGATTTTTAGTTTGAATGTCAGGCACATTGTAGTGGTATCATAAATCAAATACTATATTGTATTAAAATATTTTAATATTTTTTTAATGAGTTTTTTAATAAATAAATTAAATCTTTTGTTCTGATTGGTTATAATAATGTATTTTACAGATTGTATTAGGAATGGATTAATATGCTATTCTATAGATAAAAGAAAGAAACTGCTCCAGCAGTTGCTTGGATGTATCAAGAGAAACCCTGGTAAAATCTTGATTAGAGCAGCATCACAAAATACACATTTATAAATAAAATAAACAATCTATCAATAAAAGGTCTAGTAAGACTTTCCCAAATGAACATTTTTATTATTATTATAATAATAATAATAATAATAATATATATATATATATATATTTACAAGTACATATTGTAAGTATATATATACTTGTCAAGTATATATTTAATATATATATATATATTTTGACAGTGTTGTATAAGTAACTGAAATTCTAATTAAATGTAATTGGATGAAGGAGACAAGATGTAAATTTTTGAATTTATAACTAATGTTATTATTGTTGTTAAACTATATTATTTAAATTTGTTTCCTGAATTATGTGTATTTTTAATTATGTGTACATGTTTACCTGTAGTCTTGTATTTATGCAAAGACATAATAATATAATTGTGTAACATAATTAAAACACCAATATTACTCATATTTTTATGAACTAATGATTATATGAACTATGGTTATGAACTAATGACTAATAATTAATATGAAATAATGATTAAATTTTTGTATTTTTAATTTATATTTAATGTATATATATTTTTTTTATGTACTACTGTGTAATATACAAAGGCTATAGGTAGCTGTCCTATTGCACAAAAAATACAAACAAATAAACAAATTATTATTATTATTATTTGCAAATTTATTTATTTGTTTAATTACATACTGATAATAATAAAATTGGTATTATTTAAAAATCCAATAACATAGTAATATTGTTTCTATAAATATACATTGTTTATTTGTATTTGAAGTAAATTGATTGGAAAATTTTTTAAATAGTTCCAAAATTTATTAAAAATGGCAATGGATGAATAATATCCTTTCTCGTAAACTGAAGCATCGTCCTGAGATGTACATGAAAATAGCTCTTATAACTGGTTTGATAGAGGAGATATTGTTATTTTTTTTAAGAATAAGTGACTATTTTTTTTTTATCAAAGTTTGCATAATAATTTATCACTTCTATTTAATAATTAACACTTTTATTATGATTGCTTAGAACTGTGTAAGAAAAATGAAACAGTTGAAATTATAGAATAAAAATATTTCAGGTCTTGCCAAGAATTGAACCTGACAGCAAATGATGTAGAAGCTAAAATTTTAACCACTATCAACTGACTGACCAGTTTATCTTCTATGAAATACTGAAAATAAACGCTTTTTACATTATTTTTTATGTTTACTTCAAATTCATTACACAATTTATTTGTATAAATAATAGATGCATTATCAGTATAAAGCATAATGTTTGATTGGATATTGTTTAACTTAATATTATTGATAAATAACATAAATAGAAGGGCCAAGGATAGTAACTAAACCAAGAATAGTAGATTCCTTCACTAGATTTTCAGAAACAATTGTTTATATATTAATTAATATTTCTCTCATTCATATGAGGCCTTTTTGAAATTTGATGATTCCATTACTGGAATTAATATATATATATATATATATATATATATATATGTATGTATGTATGTGTGTGTGTGTGTGTGTGTGTGTGTGTGTGTGTGTGTGTGTGTGTGTGTGTGTGTGTGTGTGTGTGTGTGTGTGTGTGTGTGTGTGTGTGTGTGTGTGTGTGTGTGTGTGTGTGTGTGTGTGTGTGTGTGTGTGTGTGTGTGTGTGTGTGTGTGTGTGTGTGTGTGTATTTATTATGTTATCAATAATATTTAATGACCTAGAAGATGAGATATCCTTTTTTTTTATTTAATATTTTAATATAGACCATTTTTTTACAAGCAGTAAATGTTATAATTTTTATTATTGTTGATAGTAATTTCTTATTACTTCTATTAATTACAAATTTATATATGTTTGTGTGTATATACACTTCAACAGAATATTTATAATAAACAATATATATATATTTAAATAAATATAATTAAAATAATAATTATAAATATAAATATAATTTGTGTAGTACAGAGGAATATGATTCTCAAAAGAATCAACTTTAGAAAAATAATATGTATATCTGTGTGTGTGTGTATGTGTACTCATTTTTAATTACACATTTTGTTTATTGATGTCAGTTTAATTGCCTGAACGATTATTATAGATTGTTTAAGTGTTTCTTGCATTACTATATAGTACCACTTCGTAAACAACTTACTATAATAATTTAGTCATACTTTAAGACAATAGTGTAAGTACTACACTTGTAACAACACATTAACAATGTATTGTTCATTTTTTTTCATTTTTCTTCTATCAAATTAACTTGCAAAATAATATTTATATTGGTAGTTAAAACATCATAGAAGCATTTAATAATATTATTTTGTCAAATGAATGGATTTTGTTTACCTATCCTTAATTCCACAGATGTATAGACAGAATTTTCTTACTTATTTACTTACTTATATGTAGCCATTACAATCTATCAACTCTTTCCTACATTCTACTCTCCATAATTCACGATCGCTCCATTTTGTCTCATCAATCCCGCTTCTCCTTATGACGTCATTTATTTTTCCTTTCCATGTACATCTCGGTCTTCCATGTTTTCTCCTTTCATAGGGAATCCATTTATATTTAATTTCTGGAAGCCTCACCTAAAAAGCCCGCCTAAAAAGAATCCATTCTTTTTAGGCGACTGTATCACTGCAATTGTTTTCATTCAAAGGCATCTATAACCCCTGAGTCGAGTTTAATTTCTTTTCTTATGACCTCATTTCTTACTTTATTTTTATGAGTCACTTTACAGCAGGGTCTCCAAAAATTCACGCCATTGCCTAAAGAATTAGTTCCTTTTTTCATTGTAAAAAATTGTATAGTATCACACATGAAATCATTTAATAAAAACATTATTCACTGATGTGTATGTACTAGTTCCATTGTCTATTCTATTCTATAACTTGATTTTTATTTTTTATTGTTTAGGAGGACCGAGAAGTTTGAAGAAGCAACAAAGAAAAATGGAAAAATGGATTCACCACTTCCAAGAATTCATCCTTTCAGACAAGCACTACCACAAGTAAATAGATTATCTTTCTTTTTATTATTGTAAGTGTTTCTTATTTATTTATTCCACTGAATAAAAAAAATGTTAACTGTCATAAAAGCAATTTTAACATAATCATTAAATTTATTAATACTAATAAATATTTTTTTTTTAAATTTGCTTTTGTTTTGATTAAAGTATTATACTTATTAACTATTGTTCTTGTCGTTAAATCTATATGTCCATCTCAGCAAAATACCTTGTAGATTTGCAACAAAAAAATCTAGATCCAATATTAAAACACTAATTCTCAGTCATAAACAGACACTCTTGCCTACATAAAAAATGACACTTTTCTAATAATCATAATGAATGGCTAGCACTGTATTACTACCATTATAAAAACATTAAGGTAAACTTGTTATTTTATTAGCAGTTGTTACAAGTAACTCAAAAATTGAGATAAAAACCAACATTAGTTAAATAGGCCAAAAATTAATTCACTTTAAAAAACAGATATGATTACTCACGGGTTGTAATGGATGTATAAGTTAAGAAAGATTAGAATAATTTTTAAATTAAACACTTTAATCTAAATGAAAGTAATAAAAACTTTGCCTAAGTATGAGCTATTTGACTCAGGGTTGCATCATTCCAAGCAGAAATTGCCACACCACCATTTGAAGAGGAGAATTTCACGAAAAAGTGATGAGATCAAAATAATGTATAGTGACCTCTTCCAGATCATATACCAAAATATACAAAATGAATAACTATTCTCAGATTAATTTTTTTTTTTTAATGGGGATCTACAAAACAGTCAATAAAAATATTCTTCTTTTCCTTCTGTCAGGTTATTACTATTCTGTATATTTTTCAATTTTGATTCAGTGTATTTGTACAGAGTGTCTACTTAAGAAGCTATGCTACTTCTTCTTTTTAAGTACCTTACAATTACTGTATTTGTTCATGTGTCTGTGCTAAATAATTCTCTTAACTGATTAATTTCAATTAAAGATGTTTATGTGCTTTTTCTGTTTAAACAGAAAAAATTATGTAAAAGACAGTAAACAGTTTTTTGTTATATATTTTAACTTAAAACAAATGAATTTGTAAAAAAACCATTAAATAAGAAAAAAAATGTTGTTAGAAATTCCTGGTAATAACATTCTGAAGAAGTTCATTATTAGAAAAAATATTTCAGAATAATTAAATTATGTAATTACCAGGAAACAAATCAACCGTTCTTCTCTTGGTATATTTAAAATAATGTGCAATGAAAAAAATAATTTATTCAAATATTTTGTTCAGCAGAATAGAATATCATAGATAGAAACAGAATAGAAAACTGTAATAATACACTAAACGGCTATTCAACAGTGAGGTCTCAGATACTATAATTTTATCCTTGATTTTGGTTGAGGATATAATTTAACAGTAGTTAAACATATGACTACCCCTTTCCTTTAAATTTTGCATCACTATTAAGTCCTAAAAGTCTCTGATCCGGTACCCTGTTCATGAAACTGTTGTAAAATAAATAAAAAGCAAAAGCAAAATAGATACAATTTTCAATATTAAAAATCTTATCAACAATGACTACAACAATAATAGTAATCATCCGGAACCCCTGCCTGATTGATTCTTTGTTGTTATTATCATTATTATTATAATTGTATTGTACTTTACTCCCATTCATATTAAATGAGGAAGGTTATAATTTTCTTTCCTTTTAAATTATAATGAGTTCGAGACCTTGGTTGACAAACTAATGAGCATTCAGATCATTCCAATTAGCTAAAGACAGCTCAAATTATCTACATACCTTCTCGCTCTTTCTTTCTCTTAATACAGTTCTTTCTTTGTTAAATAATTTAATTTATTGTAGCATCATTAAAGGTCAACAACACTTTGTTAATTGTTTATTCTCCTGCCAAATAAATTGTCTTATGTTGATTTGAAATTTACATAAATTGAAAATAGTAAAATGCATTAAGTGTTTCTTAAATTTTTTTCACCAAAAATATTTTAACAAAAAAAAGAAGTTTCTTCCAATTTTGGCTTTTTATCGCTTGAAACTGTTGCATTTTTAAGTTGATGTTTCATTTTAAATAATAACATTCATATTTTCTGTTTTGTTTTGCACAAAATTATGACCTTCAAAGTGTTATAAGTAGACTTCATAATAAAAGATTTTGAATGAGTTATAATCACTTAAACAGACATTGAACTATATTTGTACTTTATTATACAGAAAAAAAATTATAAAGGTTTTTCTTTATTCTTAATTATTTTCCATGACATCGTAATTTCTTCTTCATTACTGCAGCGAGTTAAAAATATATATTATTGATTTACAATATATTTTTAATACAATCATTTCTAGCAGGCTCAAAGATTTAAAGGTTGAATGAATACAATAGATGAAAAAAATAACCAATGACATATATTTCTATAAGGGCAACAGTCTATAGGCTGGTTTGACCTATCCATTGCTATCATCTGCTTTAAAAAGCCAAGGTAATATTGGTAACATGTTATGAATTTATAGGAAGGAGGTTTGTATTAGTCCTTGGTATAAAACTAAAGATAGTCTATAGTATTAAAATTAAGATATCTTAGCTGATGATCAATTACTAATACAAAATGTTTTTTTTTTTTGCCAGATCTTAGCAACAACAGCTAAAAATATTCTCTTATTGGGATATGGAATGACACTGGGATTTCCGACAATAGTTATACCAAGTTTAATGATTTCAAGTAGCATAAGTAATACCAATGTAACAATTGAAAATGTTACTAGTAAACATAATTTAATGAGCGACACAAATATTACATTTAATAATTCAGATCCTTCTCAATATTTATCTACAAAAGAACAAAATTCTTGGTTGGATACATCAAATAATCAAACAATGAATAGTTTTAGATCTGACACTATAACAAATAAAAGCACTGGAATACAAGATCCAGCTCTAAGTTTTGATCCATATCAACTTACATTAACAAGAGAACAGATTTCATGGTTTAGTAAGTTCTATCTTAATTTTTTTTTTTTTTAGATTTTATGTTTGTTACTAATGGTTTTTTTTTTTCATATTGTTCATTGTATTATTCCAGTAAGCCCTACTGGTTAAGAAAAAAGATTTAAATATAAAAAAGGTTTAATATAATTGTATTGGTGTTTAAAATTGTTGAACCCCCTCCTGGTGTATTCTTAATGGAAGCTCAATGCCACTTTGAATATCAAAAGGTTAAGCAATTGAAACAGTTTCAATGTTTAACTGGCACTTCAAAATAAATTTTTAACTCAGCAGATGAAACTATATTCAATTCAGATACACTTTTCTTGGTTAAATATTAATATTTATAAAAATGAATCAAGACATAAATTTTCAGAATTCTCTTTAATTTTAATTCTTTATATTTTTAGCTATACTAAATAATAATAATTATGAAATAAAAAAAAGCTCAGTCTTAACTCACTCCTGTACACTTATCCAAAATCCAAAACTTTATCATGTGTAAGATACAAACAAATATATTGCTAACCAGTTCTGACAGCACCAATCTAGTTTGTGGAAATAAATAAAACAAATTAAACAAAATATTTCAAAATCCTTTACTCTATTTCTGATGTTTGATTGTTTTCATTGATAGTGGCTAAGCTGCATTCATATACCTTTTAACATTTCTTTTTATTCATTAGCAAAATTTTTTCTCCTGAGATAAAAATAGCTCTCTCATAACATTCATTATTAGTTAAAATTAGCAATGTGTAGGGATATTTTTATTAAATTGGTTAATTAAAATTTGAGTTTGAATTATTTTTTATTTTAATTTTAACAGAAGATGATGCTTTTAGGTCGACTCAAATAATATGTAGTTTACCCATTTAACAGAAAAGAAACATTATGTAGAATTAAAAACTATATGTTGGAACAAATTTTATTTCATGTTTAGACATATCAGTTTTCCATAATTTTTGGATTGCATCAAAACCTATACAAATTGATATTTACATAATTAATGACTTGCAGTATAGAATACAAAATCAAATATGGTCTTTTTTGAAGTGATTAAAATGTGGCCTGTAGTTTGAATCTAAACAAATGAGAAAATAATAGGGTTAGGGAATTTGAGATTATTTTTCTAACAGAATTATGATTAAAAGAAGCAGATTCCAAAATTAAATCATTTATTGCAAGTACTAAAAAACTGAAAAGTTGCAAGTATTTATCAAAATACCTTGACTATCCATAATTTGATGATAAATAATTATATGACTAAAAAGTAAGCAGGTCCAGATGATGCTTTATTTTTACTAATATATTTTTCAGAGATTTGTATTTCTTATAGATCTGGTTCAAAAAAAAGAGTATACTATTCATGTTCATTATTCACATTACTAATTACCTGTTTTCCCTTTTCGAAATGGGAAAAATTACACAATTAGGTTGTCTGATAAAGCTTTCAAAATTCTTAAGATCCTTCTTTTTCTTCCTTGTGTAGAAATTTAATATCAGAAAACCATTTCAAATTATGGGCTTTCTGAACATAAACAAAAAAGGAGTTCATCTATACCACTTGAACATTATGAACATACAAAAAACACTTAACTATAAATAAAATGAACAGATACAATTCAAATCGCACACACTTTTCAACCACATCCTTAATACACATTTGTAGTAGGGTGTATGCTCTATTTAGTAAAAAAAACTTCCAGCAGTATCATCAGCTGACAACAGTAAGAAAATAGCATCTTAATTACTTAAGATGGTTGCAAAATTTAAAAAATGTTTTGAAATAAGTTTAATTCAATCTGTTGTTACAAAATGCTTAATTAATGAGATATCCTTGAATGAGGAATATTGTTGATATGTTTGATTAAAATATCAAGAAATGCTATATGGGGATACAGAAGATGTATCTAACTTGGTCTGACAAACCTGAATGATTTTTAGATATGTGTCAGCAATAATACAGTAAATTTTTTGAACTGGTATTCAATAGCCAAATATTCTAGTCTGCAAAGTTGCGTAAACGATAGTCTTCTACCATCAAACTTCATTCAACAAAAACAAAAAATTTCATTACTGGTTTGTCAGGCCTCCCCATCTGTATACTGGTGGTTAAATAGTCATGACTGATTTTAATAATTATTTAACAAAGTACATTAAGAAGAACGCATGACTTAGATTAATGGTCTTAATAAGTTTGATCATCATTTGTAAGTTTTTTTTCCAGTTTTTCTTGTATTTCACCTTTAATGTTATTTAAACTGCTCTTTACTTTACCTGCTTTTTTTTAACCTCCAGGACCACTGTTAAGTATTACTTCAGAGGATGAAATGCTTAAAATTAAAGATGTTTATTCCTTTAATTTAATAATATTTTAAAGAAAGATGTGTAACTTATATAATTTTTTCTTTTGTTTGTAAAAACAGGTAGCATCAACCTAATTTGTGTACCTCTTGGTTGTATACTATCAGGAATTTTAACACAACCTTTTGGTCGAAAACCGAGTATGATGGCAATAAACATTCCATTTATGTTTGCTTGGTTAATATATCACTATGCGACATCAGTTGGAATGCTGTATGCTGCTGTTGCTCTTACTGGGTTCAGTGGAGGCGTCCTCGAAGCTCCTGTAAGAATGTCATTTAGGTACCAGCTTAAAATTTTTGTATTTTTTTTCTTTAATTTTACTAAGAAGTCTTTTTTATCAATGAGTAAAACATAATTTTCACTGTTTTATATTGCAAATGAACGTAGATATGTAATTGAGCATTCTATCATAAAATGTACATCTTACAAAAAATATGATTACTCTTATGTTGCATTAAATCATCTTTTGCTGGAAGGAATCTGACAAAGTTAAGAGTATAGTTTTATAAACGGAGTGTAGTTGTATTTTATTAGGTTTTTTTCTACAAAAAATTAGCTTCCAGTCTGATTTTGCGTAACATTATGCTTTGTATTTTATTTTCCTAATTGTTCGCTAGAATAAAATGTTAAGAAGACACAGAATAAATTAATAAAATTTAAAGTTTTTCATCAGAAGCGTAATCTAATGTGCTGTAACCTGTATTTACAGTTTTGAAAGATCATATAAGTTTTAAACATATGAGTTAAGGGGCTTACATCAAAAAATTACAAAATTGGTCTTCCTAGAAATAAAGAAAGATGACTATCATGATGGGCATTAGACTAAATTCAGGAAAAATGTTTGGTGTATTATTAGAGTTGCTCCAATAACATAAGTATATTTCCCTTCCAGACTATAGACAAATGAGTGTATACATCTTTGTGTTACTTTTTTTTAAATTTAAAATCTATCAGATCAGTATTCTTAAATAATTTTTTTTTAATTTATTTATTATTTTGCTTAATTGATGAATTATTCATTACATAAGCTTAAAGCTTATACAAGGTAAATTTTATATCATATGAAAAATGCCATGCTTAAACGGGATTCAAACACAGGACCTTCAAGATAAAGGTTGGAATGCTACAGATCTTCTACAGAGATCAGATTTTAACATTTAACATTAGAAGTTAACTTCAGGACAAATATCATTAAAAACTGCACATTGTAATTATTGAATAATTTCAACTTACCTATAATAAGACCGAATGTATTTTTATGGTTATTAGCCATTAACAAACATCAACAGTGTAGAGTGAAATTGCATTTAACATTATTTAAAACTGATAATCTACAGGAATAAGTATATTAAAAATGACTTTTTTCATTGGCACTTTACTACATTTCATACCCTACAATTGAATATATTGATATATGAGATATTCCACAAATAACTTAGGCCTGAAATTGTTTTATCTTAAATTTAATGGCTTAAAAAATAATTTTTTATAAAATTTTAACCAAGTTTGTAATTTTCACAATTGAACGAATTTAAATTTAATCAGTGAACTAATTTAATATTCATGTAAATTTGTTATAGATACTAATTTTTTTTAAAGTTAACATTTCATAATAATTGAAAATTAGAAAACTTCATGTTTATTTTTTATCATCATCCTACAGTGACTTTCATGTATTAAATAACATTTATAAAACATATCAGAACAAACTTATAAACATTTACATAAAGTATTGGTAAAGGATGGGAATCCTTATGCAAATTTTAGGAGTTAAGCATAGAAACATAGAAATTTAAGCATAGTTTAGTAAATGCTTCTGTATTGAAATAATGTATTTTTGAAATCAAACCGACACCTCAAGTACCCAACTGCTCTCACAGGGAACAACTTAAAATTTTAAATTGAAAATGAGTTAATTTTAAAGGACATTGAAAAACAACAATTTTGACTTAAATAAACTTCAACTACAATACTTACCAAAATAGAGGCCATTTTTTTCACAGCTAGTTTTAAAAGCGCTCTACAGAACCTCTTAATTAACTGTCCCAACCATAAAACATTTTAAAAGATTACCAAATGCTCCTGTTGGTTAGGTTTGTTATATCCTGAAGACTTAAATCTTCAAATTGTTGTTTTCCAGTTGCTTTTAACTTATCTGTCACAACCCTACCCTTGCCATTTAATATTATTGAGTTGCTCCTCATTAGCGGTTGGAGGGGAAGTGGTTTTATAAAAAATTTTTTGAATGTTTTGAAGTAGGCATTTGCTAAATTTTATGTTATTGTTCTAAGTTTAACGGTTGAAAGGTTATTTCAGAATTTTCATACTTTATTAATATTAAGTAGATATATTTGAAAATATAACTGTTTGACAGAATGAATGCTACAGATTGTTCATTAAAACTTTTAGATAGCTCCAGTGGAATCCATTCTCAATGAAAGTTAGATATTAATTGATTAACAACAGTAGAGCAACTCTAAAAAAATAAATGACTTAGAATTTCAACACTGTTGTAAATAGGACAATAACTTTGAATTTCATGACCGTTGTAAATAACGTTTACAAATTTATCTATATAAAAAATAACTTGCAAATTGAAGAAAATATATTGTTTATTTTGTAAAAATTAAAAATAATATATTTTTGTTACAAAATTTCAACAGATTTAATTAGACTCAAATTAAGTAGTTTTTCAAATATTTAGTATCTTTTTCTTTTCTGAATAATTTACTGGATCGTACCGAAAAAAATGCGCAGGCTAATAGTCAGATCCCACAAGAATTAAAAATTAACAATACATGTGAACCGAAATAGAAAAGTCTATTTTTATTTCTAAATATTTATTAAGAAATTTCACTGAAATATAATAAGTTGAAAAAAAAACTTATAGAAATTTTGAAAAGGAAAATCATAATTCTGATTTATGTAATCTTATAAGAAAAACAATTTGAATGAAGGAAATTATCAATTAATGGTTTGTTAAGATATTCTTTTTCAAAATTTAAAATACTCTGATATTCTGACTAAATTGGTGAAATATAACAAAGGATTGTAATACATTTTTTATTGATATAACATATATAAAGACAGACTAATAAGTGTTTGTATTCAGTATCATAACTATAACAGTTTGTAATTTTTAGGTTTTAACTTATGTTGCTGAAATTACAACACCTCAACTTCGAGGAATGTTATCTGCCACTGCATCAATGGTTGTAATCTTAGGTGTATTTGTACAGTTTATATTTGGCAGTTTTGTACACTGGAGAACAATAGCATTGATAAATGTTGTATTTCCTGTAATAGCAATTTGTGCTCTTTGTGGTGTACCAGAAAGTCCGCATTGGCTTATAGGTATGTATATTTTTTATAGGTATGTATATTTACCAGGGTTGTCTGAAAAGTTTTGAGCCCCAACATGAAGATGCCAGCATTCGTCAACAAAAGTTAGGGAATGTATTCACACATACGTTGAAAGGTACTCACTAAAATTTCAGCCATTTTGGACATTCAGTTGTCGTTTGATAACATTAATAGACAAAAAAAAATTGTTTAATGTTTCTCTAAGTGCGATACCATTTCTTGAATTGTTTTTTTGCATACATTACAGATCTATAATTACAATTTTTCTATTATCCTTAGTTTTAAACAAATTACGCTTCAAAAAAAAATTAAGGTAAAATATAGTTAAAATCTGTAAAATTTATAATTTTGGCCATACCTGTGTTAGAATGATTTCACTGATGCTTTTCTTTTATAAATAGCCTCAGGCACATCCCGAATTAATGTCCAACAGTAATCGGCTAGCATATTAGTATTCGATTTCCCTTTATAGTGAGTGGCTTTTCATCATTGAAATGTGTTGATGGAAATATTCACGGTGTTCGTCACTTAAATCTCCGAGGTTGTCCGGGAAAAAACTGGATGTGAGTGGAGGAAATGTATTTTCCAAGACATATTACATCCCATAGCTCTGTATGAAGTAAGAAGTTGATTAACAATATCATGGTAATTGTCGGATTTTTGTTTGCCAAGAAAGTTTTTGTAAATGTCTTTAAATGAAGCCCAAGCTGTATTTTCTACATTATTTAATTGAATATATTATTTTCAAAATTTATTTATTTAAATGTCTTTAAATGTATTGAGTTAAATACATCATCTTTGACCAAATCTCTTATTTGAGGACCAACAATAATTCCTTCTTTAATTTTTCCTTCTCTTACATTCGTAAATTTCTGTCTGATGTATAAAAATCCAGGACTATTCTTCTTCATTGCTTTTACAAAATTTTTCATTAGACCTAGCTTGATATGGAAACAGGGTAAAAATATTTTTTTTGAGTTCAACTAAGGGCTCATGAATAATATTTTTCCCATTTGGAGTTAGGTTGTCTTGTTTATTTCACTCTTTGGTAACATAACATTTATCCCTAGCTTGGCTGTCTCATTCGCAAAGAAAACACATGTACTTAGTCTAGCCTAACTGCATACCTAACAAAATAACTATAACTTTCAAATTACTACATATGTTCCAGCTATGTTTTTTATAATTTATTTTTTCAAGAATGTCTTTCATCACATCATATGTCTCTTTCAAATTAATACCATAAGTGATTGGTATCGAAGGATGTTTGTTACCATTTTGTAGTAGTGTTACCATTTTTAAACTATACTTGGACGAATCTGTGAAAAGGTGCCAGTCCTCAGGTTTATGAACTTGTCCTAAGTGCAACATAAGCTCAACAATATTTGTACAATAAACCAAATTATTTTCATCAGCAAAGTACTCAGAAAGTTCTTTTTATCGACTTTGAAAGCCCAAATTTTTTTTATTTTTTTAAAGTAAATTCCAACCTTGCACTGTTGATCCTAACAGTTCAATTTTTTGATAAATTTAAATCCCTAACCCAGTCATTTAATTCACCTTGTGATATAAGATGTGGTTTATTGGAAGATAATTCAAAATCATAATCATTGTTGTCTTCTTCAGTTCTGTTTGATTCTTCATCACTCCTTTTGGAACATACATACACAGGTGGCTCAGGTACTGGAATACTTTCACTGTGAAGTATAGGCCTGATTGAAGATTGCAATGAAGAATATTTTACAGCATATTTAGATTTTTTAGAAATTTCAGACACACTTGTTAAACAAAAGTAACAGTCGTTTACATGATCCTTTGGTTCACGCCATACCACAGGTACACCTTCCATGTACCTTTCAGCCATTCTTTTAAATATACAGAACAGTTAGTGCATACTATATGAGGAGCCCACATCTTATCCTGATCACCAATTTTACACTGAAAGTATAAATGTTATGCTTTTTTAATTAAAGGTGTAATGTTTTTTCTATTTTATTTTACGGTAAACTCACCACATATATAAGGAAAAGCATCCACATCATTTACACAATTTTGAGGTATTATGACACTGCACTGTTAGCAAACTTAAGACAGCAATAAGACAACAAAATTAATTCATCTCTAAATCCAGTGCTTAATACAAACAACACAGCTTTGTTGTGTAAAGGTAAGAAACCTTTATGAGGCAGAAACATGGACTATTAGGAAAGGAGAGGAGAGAAGATTGGAGGCCTTTGAAATGTGGGTTTGGAGGAGAATTGACAAGATCAGCTGGACGGAGAGAGTTTGGAATGAGGAGGTGCTTCATAGAGTAGGAGAAGAGAGGGTGATTATTGAAATAATAAAAAGAAGAAAATGCAGTTGGTTAGGACACTGGCTGAGACGTAACTGTCTGTTGGTGACAGCAATGGAAGGATTTGTAACTGGGAGGAAAGTAAGAGGTCGGAGACGAATGAAAATGATAGACAATATAAAAAGGGAATGAAGTTACTATAAAATGAAATGGATGGCACAGAATCGAGCAGAATGGAGGGCGGCCATGTGAGAACCTACCTTTGGGCAGAACCCTTATTATTATTATTATTAAGACAAGAAAAAAGGTGTAAATAAAAGGTTGGTGCGATGAATGTTCCCAAAATGGTGGTGTAATAAATTCTGGATTTTGAAAAAAATTTCATTGATAATTTATGGAACTGTTATCGCAAATAAATAAATTTATAAAAATTTGATTAAATGAATATTATCAAATAAATTTATTTAAAAAAAAAATCTATTATGTATAACATTTGCTTATTTACTTAATTTCATTTTAATAAATGTTCAAAATGTCCTCCATCTGTTATTTGATAGTATGATAGTTGGTTGTAGAAGAATGAGACTGCATTATTCAGTGATTCCCTAGTGATATTTTGTTTCAATTCTCAAATTCTATTTTGTAAATCATTGATATCTTGGGGCTTATTATGATAAACAATACTTTTTAAGCAGCCCATAGAAAGTAATCCAATGATGATAAGTCGGGTGATTTCAATGACCATTCTATTTGACCCCTTCAGCCAAATCCACCTTCCAGGAAAAATTCATGTACCAGAAGCCCAAAATGATGGTGGGACACCACTTTGTTGAAACCAAATGTTTTGGAAGTTGGGGCCAACAATTTTTGAATGTTTAGAACAATATGTTCGATAAGAAAGTCTCATTTTTCAGTGTGTTTAAATTTCCATCCCTAAATATAGGTCCTATCAATCATCCACAAACATTACCTCATCACACATTTATTTTAACTGGATATAATATATGTGCCTCATGATACACAGATTCTCTCCCTGTTTCTTCAAATTGTTTGATGGTTTTTGACACTGTACCTTTTATGATTATTAAATGTTGCATTTTGCAATTCATGAACTTCATTATATGATCTAACTCTTATTCCCAAAGCCCCTCATCATTAAAAGTGTGACCCTCTACTGTTCACTTAGTGACATGCTGATAGCAATGTTAGCAGGTAGCACAGAAAAAATTAATTCAGTATAAATAATTACAAAAAAAGGTAAAAAAGATGAAAATAACGAAAGTGGCTTACAAATGCTGATTAGCCAACTGAAAGAAACTAACAGTGTAGTAATGAAACACTAAATGGAATATTACACAACAATGAAGTAAGCTTCATTTTTGCAGCAGTGGTAGAGACCACCTATGATCAGCTGATCAGCATGATTAGGTGACAATATTTTTATTTATTTACTCATTAAATTGGAACAAAAACAATTTTTTGTGTTAAAAAATAAGTTTTTTTTATTTATTTAAATTTAACTTTTAAAATAAATTTTTGTTAAATTAGGTTAATTTTTAATTTAATTTAATTTTGTTATTTGAACTTACTAATTTTATTAATGTTCAAAATTCAAGATTTATTCCATTTTGGTTGCAGTCATCGTACAATTATTTTATTTATATAATTTTTCTTGTCTTAAAGAGACCTTTAAAATGATCTATCACACAAAGGGTGTTACCATTTAAAATATTTGATTTTCAACCCCTGGGCCACTTCCCGAGAAGGGGTTAAAATTCTGTTTCTTGTCAGAAGGTAATAGTTGACCAATACTTATCCTGAAAGTTATAATATTCGATCTGGAACAGTTTTAAAGTTGTTGAATGGTTTCCATACTTTTGACTTGCTGTGTATAATTATCTATTTCATATTCTGATGTATTTAATTAGACAAAATTATAAGGAGTACCAGATAATGTCTGTGCATCTTGCAATAGATGTTAGGTATTTTACAAACTTTTTAAAATTTTTATAAATTCTTACAGTTCTGACTTTTCTGTCCTACTTTTATAACCGTAAAAATATTGAAAAAATTGTTCAATATTTTTAATTCAATCCAAATAAGGGGTAGTTCCTTTTATTTTCCAGGAGTAGCACATCTACTCATTCCTGATGTGATCACATAATGTATTTTTATACCAATCAGAATAAAGGATTTATTCAGAATAAAGATTTATTTATTTTGATAGAACTACAGTGGCTGCATCAAATTTAAAATCTTGTTTTTGAAAATGTTACTCCACAAGCTGCTTTTGGTTTCTTACTGAAGCTATTATACTTGAAGGGTCTTGAGTCCAACATAGTGTAACTATACACAAGTACAAATAATTCCTACACCCTTATTATTTATTTTACCAACACCGAGTACCAAGTAACCATAACCTTCATAATTTTCAGCAAAGATAATTGAGACAGCGACTGAGTTGTAAGTCACATATTTTAAATGGTAACAATGGTATGTGTTATACATCATTTTAAAGGTTACTTTAAGACAAGAAGCCTTTATAGGGCAGAGACATGGACTATTAGGAGGCTAAAGGACTAAAGGAGAGGAGAGAAGATTGGAGGCCTTTGAAATGTGGAAATATGAAATTATTATTTGAATCAAATAATAATTTTTGGCATTTGCCACAACAAATTGGGCATTTGTCAACATATCTTGGGTCTTTCCTATCTTGTGACTGGGTCTTTACAAACAAATCATAGAAATTAAAATAATAAACACAAAACTCTATAATAAAAATATAATTCAGGACTAGTGACTACAGTCAGCAAGTGTACAATTTTTTTTTTTTAAATTTAAAAATTGTTTCAAAACTAGGCATAGTACCCTATAAAATAATACTCTATGATATTATTAATTAAAGAATATGGATAATAAACTAGCAGTCTTATTTTAAAATTTACAATACCAAAAATATTTGAAAATAAGTTTTACTGAAACATAACCAGAGAGCTTACCTCTTTGGTAAGGTAAAGCGTAACCTTTTTGAATTATAGTTTTTATTCAAATTGAAAAATTTAGCACATCAACGGGAATGTAACACTATACTTAGGAAACTAAGAATGGTTAGAACGGTTATTAGAATGTTTTTTTTCTAAAATGTAAAATTTTAGTTTTTTTGTAATTAATAAAAGACTCTACTACTAATAAAAAAATATATTTTCCATAAGTCTCAAATGCATCTAACTTTTATCAGTCAAACCGTTAAATCCTTATAATTGTCAATTGCAATAGTATCATCACAGATAAAATTAAATTCCTTTTTGTTTTTCTGGGCAAGTCATTTACTTATGCATAAAAGACTAAGTCATTTACTTAAGTAGATGAATTATGAGACATGAAATTTTTATTTTTGCCATGATAAAAAAAATTATTAGAAATCTTTAAACTTCTCTTTTTTTTCTACTCATTAGGTAAGAATGAAATCATCCCTAACACAATATATCCATTATAATTTAGTTTATCTTTAATATATGTCATGATGAACGACCTAATCTTTTGTTAAGATCATAGAAAATACCAATAATGCTGCAACTTATCAAGAGCATCCAACACTTTTTTTATTAAATTAGAAATATCCAGTTTAGAATACTGATTTTTATAAAAACATTAAAGTAGGAAAAACACATTATTCATCTTAAAGGGTAAATGTAAACAATCTTTTCAAACAACTTATACACCACTAATAAAGCAACCAGTCTATAATTATTTGTGTATTATTTAGATCCTCTTTTAAAGAGGGTTTAATTTGTGAGTAAACTAATTTGGAAGAGAAAATACGTTTTCAGAGGGATTATTAAATAATTTTTAGAAAGATGTCAACAGCTTTAACTAGGCTAACCATATTTTTTTGGGTCCAACCCAGGACATATTTTTGAAATTTCTTAAAAGTCTTAACAGTTTACTGGAACATTATACTTTATTTATTCAGTTGCATTTTTCACTAGACATGACTTTTTTCAGAAATAGTTTGTTTGTTTTAATTACATCATAAAATTAACAAGAAAGTTCTGAATTAATTTTAACATTTAGCAGATGTTTAACAGTAGATACAGAAAGGGGTAGAAAGTCTACCTACCCCTTTCTGCAGAACAAATGATCCCCGTAATTGAAAAACCTCTCAACTGGAGCAGATGTTCCAGGTAAAGACATCACAAACTCAAACATTTTAGAAATATTGCAACATGAAATATCAGTCTTTTGAAACACCTTAAAAATTGCTTTCCACTTCTCTTCAATAGTATCTGGTACTTTTTCAGAACATGAACCACAACTTACCCTTTAGTTTTGAATTACCTGGTTCAACAATGTACATTCATCAAATAGGTCATCAATATTTATGGAATCTTTTATAATTTCATTAACAACTTCTGCACTCTCTTCTAAATCAGACCAGGCAACTTCAGTTCATTAATTTATCTACTGAAACTTACTAACTTTATCAAAACTGGTTTTCCACAATTCTAAGTATTGGATACTAGAATTATAAAAATTGTTTACAGTTGAGAAGAATTTTTGTTCCTGAACATCATTATTTTCTTTTCATCAAAGAGTGCATAGCAATTCTTTGACAGAAAATGATAAAAGTTTGTGGGTTTTTCTTTCCAGAAGTTGACAAATTAACTCAGAATATGTCTGAAATGCTACTGCTGCTGTGATAGAATTAGCTTCCAATTTCAGAACTACATTATTAAATAACTGTAGAGCACAATATAAAAATTTCACAAACAGTTCACTTTCTAGATTTTCAAAGAAATTAAATAATAATTTTGGGCATTTGTCACAAGATGTATGATTTTAGGCCATCAAAAATTGGAAAGAATTATTTCTATTAGAGTTAACAAACTGAGGAACCTTGTGCTGCTATGAGATAATACATTTTTGTAATCCGTTTCCACAAATTCACAGAACTCAAAGTTTCATTACTCTTACTGTGTATATATGAAAATATTTATAAATTTTTATAACAATAACTTCTATGTCCAAGGTTAGAGAATCAAATGCTGTTTGTACTGAATTGTACAATGTGGCCTGAACAACAAATTCCTAAAATAGGTCTATCTAAATCATTTTGAACTTTTCTGAACACACTTTCATTTCCCTTTCTCTTCACACCACCAAAATTACTGTTATCAGCAGTATAACAAACCAATTTTTCTTCAAGTTCATATTTTTTCACACACTGCAAAAGATACTGAGTCAAAATTTGAGCAGTTTCACCTGACACATAAGTTTAACGGATTCTCTCCTCCAGACTGAAATATCTTACACAATTAGAACAAGTTTTACTTCACTTCTATTTGAGCTGTCTGTCGTTACTGTTGCATAATTAATGTTTTTCAAAGAACACAACACATTATCAAATATAAGTGGCAAAATAACACTAACAATAATTGCCTCGGTTTTGGTTCTAGCAGATGAAAATTTTGGGTCATGTTACTTTTTAATCAGTTTAGATGTGCAGTCTGATGTTTTGAAACTGAGTGTGGTCTGCTAGACCACACTGATGTCTAGCAGTGTGGTATGAAAATATACCTTCTTTATCAGCACATTCCAGATCAGTTATTGTTATTCCTATCTTTGGCTTTAAAAAAATCTCTTATGTTTGCTGAAGCAGTAACATTAATAGCACTCCTATGTTTAGCTGTTTTCATGTGGTCTTCAATATCATCCCTTCCTTTGGAAATTTTCCAGTACTTATTGTGCAATAAACTTGTTCACTGATACTGTCATTACACAATTTCAAAAATTTGTATTCCTGTTGCAGGTTAACATTAAACACACATTTTCTTTTGCCCATTGCTAAACCATGAGACAAAAAATGAATAAAGCTAAAATGATCAAAAATGTGTAGACGAGTTACTTCACACACGAAAACAACATAAACACATTGCTCATGTTGTGTTGCCAAATGAATAAGTAAAAAGTTGTGGCGAGACCGATAGCCACACCTCCGTCAGAATCAACATCAGCCCTTACTCCAAGGTTGACTGAGAGATGCACAGCCATAAGAGAATATTTAAAAATGCGATGTCAAACATATAGGTCTAAAATTAAAAAAAATCCTTGCCAGTAATAAAATTCTCAAACCTCGGACATTTTTGCAATCCCAGACAGCACTAAAAACCCAGGACTGTAGGCTAATCCTGAATGTACAGTAAACCTACCTTTAACTCAACTAACAGCAACTACTTCCTACCTTACAGAAATAATATTTATCAGCGATAGAGAATTACATGATCTAAGAAAAATGAAAAGAAATTTATGAATTATTAACACTGAATTGTATGTAATGAATTACTTTATCAAATGAAAAAGTAGCCCCAAATAATCATTTAAGTCATTAAATCTATAAACAATCATTTAAAATATTATTACATTTCAATTTACAATCTTTAAAAGTTTCTTCTTATTTACTAAAGCCTAACTTTGACTTAATCCCTTATCATGCCTCTATAACATTTTTATTAGTTCTTAAGTAGCCTCACAAATTGCCATTCGTCTGGAAGTATGAATAATATTTTTTTTTTTTTAATTTATTAATATTTTATTGTTAAAAAACTTTTTACGGATTTGAAATAACTTGTAATATAATTTTTGGGTCACCAAAATTACCCAATAAAATAAAAAGAAGCTTTATGATCAGATGAACCTGGAGCTGCATTTAATGTTACTTAACCAAGATACAAATAATTAATTATAATATTATGTATAGTTAATGAATTTCACTTAATTCTAACTATGCACACTCAGAAATTGCAAGAAATTCTTTGATGTAAGTTTAGTATCTTAAACATCAATGTTAAAATCAACTTTTTTATTAAATTTTAATTATAGTTTATTATTAAAAAATTAAGTATTATATACCAAATTTAAATTATTTAAATGTCTTGCATACTTTTTTTTTATAATAAGTTTATTTAGTTGGTTTGCAGCAGGTTTAAGCTAACAGTATGAGAACTACAGTTTGGTAGTCTTTCAAAACAAATATACTTCACAACATAACCATGCCTTTTTTACAGAAATTTGCAACATATGACAGTCAGTAATGATACTAATTTAAAGTTTCAATTTCTGTAATTGTTTTTTTTTTACATTACACATATGTATGCTGAGGTGAGGTCAAAAAGCATGTGTGAATTGGATTGTCCATTTAATGCATATAGTTGTATGTTTTTGTATATTTAACTCATATATCTCTTAAGAAATATAATAAACAATATATAGGATATATAAATACATAACAGTAATACGAGACTATTTTTTTCAAGGTCCGATCGTTCGCGAAATAAAAACCCGGGCAAAAATCGGATGAACCTTTACGCATATGTGTTGTGCAAGGTCTCTAGTATGGCCTTCAATCACGCCGCGCCACTTTGTTTAGTTCTGAACACGCAGCTAGCACGTAAACATGTCTACAACAATAGCATCTCCCGCCAAGTGTGAAGCGCGTGCGGTAATTCGATTACTTCAGGCTTAGTGGTGTAATGCAGCTGAAATTCACCGACGAATAAGTAATGTGTACAGTGAAACTTCAATGAGTGACAGCAAAGTGCAACAATGGTGCAGAAACTTTAAAGCAAGACGTACAGATGTTCATGATGCAGGCGGTCAGGGAAGGAAGCGAGTGTCAACCGATAATCTCGTTGAGCGAGTGGATGAGGCGATTCGAGAAAATCGTCGGTTTTCAATTTCTGTATTGAGTGATTCGTTTCCTGAAATTTCAAGGTCAGCACTCTACAACATTGTAAGTGAGAGACTTCAGTACCGCAAACTGTGTGCGAAATGAGTTCCCAAGATGCTATCCGACCATCACAAAACAATGAGAATGGACGCCTCCCTAACGTTTCTCCAGCGTTACCACAATGAAGGAGAAGATTTTTTGAACAAAATTGTCACAGGGGACGAGACACGGGTCCATTTCAAAACTGAAGAAAGAAACGAACAATCCAAACAGTGGATGCATTCTCATTCTCCCAGTAAACCAAAGAAGTTCAAGCGAACCTTCTCCAAGAGAAAGTGTATGGCTACTGTGTTCTGGGACCGGAATGAAGTTCTCTTGGTGGAATTCATGGAACGTGGCACGACCATCACTACAGCCTCATACTGCGTGATGACTCATTCAACGTCTCCGAAGGGCAATTCAGAATAAGCGGAGAGGAATGTTGTCATCAGGTATTTTCTTTCTCCATGACAATGCTCGGCCGCACACTGCAGTTGTAACAAAGAAGCTTTTGCAGCGATTTCACTGGGAAGTGTTTGATCACCCACCATGCAGCCCGGACTTGGCTCCAT
Organism: Lycorma delicatula; assembly: GCF_047948215.1. Classification (NCBI taxonomy): domain Eukaryota; kingdom Metazoa; phylum Arthropoda; class Insecta; order Hemiptera; family Fulgoridae; genus Lycorma; species Lycorma delicatula. The sequence goes on along the minus strand of NC_134456.1, from coordinate 85,623,005 downwards.
CTGATTTTCACTTCTTTGCACACATAAAAAAAGCTGGCTAGGAGGACAACATTTTGGCACAGACATCGAGGTACAGACCAGCATAGAAACATGGCTGAAAACACAGGCGGCTCCATTCTATGACGAGGGTATTGGAAAGTTGGTACCACGCTACGAAAAATGTTTAAATCGGTGTGGCGACTGTGTAGAGGAACAGCATAACTATGTAAGTACTTGTTACAAATAAAAACTTTTTATTTTCACTGTGGTTTTAATTTCGTGACCGATTAGACCTTGAAAAGAAAATTAACCCTCGTATTATTGTCCAAATTTGTTTAGATGTGAAACTTTAAACAGCCCAATTACACATAAAATATCTACTTTTAGAAATGGTGACCCCACAAACCACTCAACCCACTCATGTCATCTGAAGGCCATTCAAAAGAACTCAACACAACAGAACACCTACATTTTACCTAAATGAACGTAATAGGGCACTCTGACAAATTTCTGCAAAAAAAAATTCAGAAAAAATATCGCTCAAATTTTTAATTTTTTTGGCTACAAATGTGTCCTTCAGAATAACAAATAAAACAAAACAGTCATACACAGATGATAAAAACAAATTCAATGCCAATGCAAAATTGTAAACTAAAGTGTTCAGATTTCACATGTGATACACTGTCAAAGAAACAAATGTAAAATGAATACATAAAAGTCCTTCACAGCAGCATAGGGTATCATTTCCTAATCATCTCATAGACACAAATCACAAATCAAAAAACACTCACAAGTTTATGTTTATTTGTACAGAAGCACAAAAAGGCCCACATCTTAATACACTTGAACATTATAAAATATATAATATATTAACACACAACAATAATATATTAAACAAATGAACAGACACAATTCAAATCATTTTTGACCACATCCTTAACATCCCAAAAAAAAAATAACAATAGTAACATCAGCCTACGTCATAAAATACCACCACCACTCAATGGGAATAGTCACAAAGACAACTGTAAACATTTTAAAGAAAGTTTTTCTTCAAATATTTTATTTTACAATTTGTTTTTTTTTTTGTCAATACAAAATTTAAATTAATAAAATGTTTTTATTGATTTTACTTTTAAAATGTTTTGATTACTTTTACAGTCTAAATTTTTTTTCAAATATACATTTTTAATTTGCGTTATTATTAAGTATTTCAATAGAAAAAGCAAAGATTTCTTCTTTAATTAAAAGAAATGAATATGAATAAAAAATATACAACTACTTTGTGTGTGTTAACAAACAATCTACAAACTTTGTTTAGTGAACGAAATTTGGTTATTTGTATACAGTTTTTATTTTTAATGTTTGTATGTTACAGTAGTATTAATTTTAGAAAATAATAATTTATTATTTTCAGTGAAAGGAAGGATTGAGGATGCAGAAAAATCATTGCAGTGGTTAAGAGGATGGGTTAAATCATCACAAGTTCAAGCCGAATTATCACATTTAGTGAAAGCAATACAATCAAGCATTTCTCAAGAGCAAAAAGAAGCACCATCATGGGAAGCATTTACAAAACGTTCATTTATTCATCCGTACATCTTAGTATCTATGGCATTTTTTGTTGGTCATTTTTGTGGCATGACTACATTACAAACATTTGCTGTACGTATTATATTGCTCTATATATATATATATATATATATAAATTTAAATTTTATGTTTTAGAAATTCTATAATACTTTTCAATAACCAAATATCAGACACTAATAATAAGTTATCTTCAAGAAGATAAAAACATAAAATTTCTTAATACTGATATTTATGTGGTTGATATACAAGATAATAATGTCTAGATATACAAGAAATAATAATGAAAAATTATTATCTGAATGTTATTTAATTGGCATATTTTTAATGATTAATTTTAAATAATTGAATATGTAATTTTCCAATTACTTTTACATTCAAATCATTAAAAATCAGTAATTTTCTTTAAAAATTCTTAATTATACAAGAATATTTTCCGTCGGTAGTATGTAGAGAGATTGATAAAACAAATTCTAAATTGTATGATTTTTTTCTATAGGTAAGCATATTTGCAGAATTAGGAACTCCTATAGATAAATATGTTGCAACATTATTACTGGGATTGGTACAACTTCTTGGTGCTTTAATGTGTGTAGTTCTAGTACACTGGACAGGCAAACGACCATTAGCACTTATATCAATGACTGGATGTGGAATATGTTTTACAGTAGTTGCTGTTTATGCACAGTGGTTATCACCTCAAACTAATGATGATGCACATTCTTGGGTACCTGTTATATTTTTAGTAATATCAGCATTTATGACACACATGTGTATTCGATTACTTCCATGGATTCTAATTGGAGAGGTAATTCTTTTATTTTTATTTTTTAAATTAGTATCATTTGACTAATATATATTGTTTTAACTCAGTTCTTTCGGTATTTAATTCTTTATTATGTATAAGAAGTTACATTTTAAATTTAGAAAACTACTACTTCCACAAGCATTTCAACATCAATAATTATCAGTTTCTGGTTAGGAAAGAAGTCTAAATTAAATTTTCAAAAGGATTATGTGATTTGAACCTTGATATTTGTTCAGAATGTCTGTTTCAAGAAGTAGGTTTATTAAATTTACCAATAGTTGTTTTATAACAATTAGTTAATTTTTATAAAATTTCCATATGGGCAGATAAATTTTATCTCAGTGATAAACTAGGTAAATTTTTTATTTTAGATAGAAAAAAATTGAAAATAATGGTAATATTATAAACATATTGTTTTTAAGAATAAATATTCATTTCAGTTTCCTGTTTCATTAAGATAATATGGAAAATTTCTATTTTTTCAATGTGAAGTGTCAAGGATAACACTGATAAACATAATTTTTTTTCCTAACATGTGATACATAATTTTAATTTGTTTTTGATGCTGAAAATGAATATGAAGTCACAATCTTTCTATCACCCACCGTTTTTGAAAAAGTTTTAAATTCTAATTAACGGATTTTTTTTCATTTTTCAACATATAGTTAGCATTTTAAGCTCCTATATTGTATTTTGTTAGCTCATTTTTTATTGATTTAACTTTTTTAACATAATTTGTAAGCTATAAATAAACAATACTAGGCGCAAAGAATTAAATAATATCATAGTCATATATTATGACATCATATCTAATACTGAAGAATGAGCCTTCATGGACAACATTAATCATGTCTGTGTCGGTTAAAACATGTAGCTGTAAACAAAGCTATGTTGTTTGTATTAAGCACTGGATTTAGAAATGAATTAATTTTGATCAGTCTTATTGCTGTCTTAAGTTTGCTAACAGTGCAGTGTCATAATACCTAAAAATTGTGTAAATGATGTGGATGCCTTTTGTTATGCATGTGGAGAGTTTACTGTAAAATCAAACAGAAAAAACATTACACCTTTAATTAAAAAAGCATATAATTTGTAATTTCAGTGTAAAATTGGTGATCAGGATAAGAAGTGGGCTCCTCAATGGTTACAAATATCCTTTGATACCAATTGCTTACGGTATTGATTTGAAAGACACATACGATGTGATGAAAGATGTTCTTGAAAAAATAAATTATAAAAAACATAGCTGGAACATATGTGGTGATTTGAAAGTTATAGTTATTTTGTTAGGTATGCAGTTAGGCTACACTAAGTACATGTGTTTTCTTTACGAATGAGACAGCCTAGCTAGGGATAAACATTATGTTACCAAAGAGTGAAATAAACGAGACAACTTAACTCCAAATGGGAAAAATATTATTCATGAGCCCTTAGTTTAACTCAAAAAAAAAAAATATTTTTACCCTGTTTCCATATCAAGCTAGGTCTAATGAAAAATTTTGTAAAAGCAATGAAGAAGGATAGTCCTGGATTTTTATACATCATACAGAAATTTACGAATGTAAGTGAAGGAAAAATTAAAGAAGGAATTATTGTTGGTCCTCAAATAAGAGAGTTGGTCAAAGATGATGTATTTAACTCGATGTTAAATAATGTAGAAAGTACAGCTTGGGCTTCATTTAAAAATGTTTGCAAACATTTTCTTGGCAAACAAAAATCCAACAATTACCACAATATTGTTAATCAACTTCTTACTTCGTACAGAGCTAAGGGATTTTTTCCCCTGACAACCTCGGAGATGTAAGTGATGAACACAGTGAACATTTCCACCAAGACATTTCGGTGATGAAAAAACGCTATAAAGGGAAATGAAATACTAACATGCTAGCTGATTACTATTGAACATTAATTCAGGATGTGCCTGAGACTATTTGTAAAAGAAAAACATCAGCAAAATCATTCTAACACAGGTATGGCCATGCAAAATTATAAATTTTACAGATTTTAACTATATTTTCCCTTATTTTTTTTTTAAGTGTAATTTATTTAAACCTAAGGGTGATAGAAAAATTTTATTTACAGATATGTAATTTATGCAAAAAAGCAATTCAGGAAATGGTATCACACGTAGAGAAACATTAAAATTTTTTTTTTGTATATCAGTGTAATTATACAGAATTTATCCTTTGAGTTTTATGTATGTAACCCCTAAACATTTTGAATTTATTACAAAAATTAATCTTTCCTAATTAATTTGATAAAATATCTGGACATGAAAACAATAACAATTGTTGAAAGAAAATTATTAATTTTTAAGCAAATTAATTCCCCTACTGAGCAAATGGGAAACTGTTTAACATTTTAGCAATTCCCTGCAGAAAGGGCCACATTAACATTTTTATTTTAGACTATCTGTCCCACCTTATTTATGATTGCAACAAACTTAAGGCATATGAGCCTAAAGTGGCAATAGTCAGCGTTTTTTTTTTCATTTTTTCTCTTTGATTATATTCATATAGTTCAGACTGACTTCAGCCAGTCTCTCAATGAATAGCGTGAAGGTTTTATTTATAAAACTGAATTCATTTTTGAAACTTGTTTCCTGCAACTCACTGGATTTGGAGGATCCTGATATGTAGTATATCATTATATTCAGCTCAGTGAAAAGGCATCAGTAAATTACTCCTCACTTTCCTTAATAACTAACTAAAAACTATACCTAGCCTTGCAAATGGCTATGCAATTTTCAGAAGTAACTTTGTCTCCTGTTAGTTGACTATAATTATTGGGTTATGGAATCAAGTAAATTATAAGTAGACAGGTGAATTTTTAATAAGTCCAAGTTATTTTAAAAATAATTCAATTTTTTTTATATGTACCAGAATTAAATCCATTCCAATCTTTCTTTTTGTCAAACAACATTTTTTGGGAAAAATTTCACATCATCAAATATGATTATATAATTCCACTATCGTAAAGTGTGGTAATGAAAATATAATATTAAAAAGGTTATTTGTATTTGTATTATGGGTAAATAATTGCATTCAGTTGTTTGACACAAAGAAAGATACTGCAAGACAGATTTAATCCTTAATCATTAACTTTCATGTTCAGCCCATTATTAACCATCATCATACCACATTAGACAAAATAACACATGATGATGTGGTATTCTGCCTATTAGCAGGAACCTGGCACCACTGTTGTGGCCATGTGCTTCTGTCCTACGATTTTCTTTTTATCTCATTGTAACCTTTACTACTATTTTTGCCATTTATTAACTTCAGCCTCTTCCTTCCCGTATTTTTTCACCTTCAATGGAGCTTTCAAGAATTGTATTTTCCGTAATTTTTCCCCTAATTATATGGCTAATCCAGCTTCCTTTCCTCCTTCTGATAGTTTCCAGTATTGTTCTACCTTCATTTATTCTTCTTAATACTTCTAAGTTACTTACTCTGCCCACCAATTTTATCTTCCAGACCCACAACTCAAAAGCCTCGATATTATCTTTTTCCTCTTTCCCTAGTGTCGGTTTTATCTTTTTATTCCCCCAGTATTGGTAGTTTCACTACAAAAGTATACATTAAACATAGGATTTTACCAATTTCTTCTTCAGGTTCAGATCCATGTTGATGCAGAGTAAGTTTTTCTTTCTAAAAAACATTCCTTTTCCTCGCAATTCTCATCTTAATCTCTTCTTACTCCTCCAGAATTCAGTTGGTATTGCCCTGAGATATCTGTATCTTTTTACTTATTCAATTTTTCATTCTTCTGTTATAGCATCCATAATCTTTCCTCTCATTTGCCTTCATAACTTGTTTCCCTCACATTTATTTTCACCCCATATTCCTTAAAATGATAAAAGCACTGAAAGTGCTTTTATCATTCCTTGTACTATCCAAGGGTCTTTAGTTACAATCAACAGATCATCAGCAAATCTGATACAATTATGTTTCTTCCAACTATGCATATTTCTTTTTAGCCATCCAATATTTCATTCAACATTTTCCTAACATAAAGTGTGAACAGTGTAGTGGATAAAAAGCAGACTTGTCTTACTCCTTGGTCTAATTCTATCCAATTTGTGAGATTCTCATTTATTTTCACATCTGCTTTTGGCTTCATATACAATTCAATCTCCTATCATTCAAATCAAATTTCTTTTCTTTCAGAAACTCAAGTAAATATTCCACTGCACTCTGCCAAATGCCTTTTCCATGTCTATAAAACACAAGCTCAGTCCTCTTTCTTTTTCAAAATATTTCTCCAATCATTCTAATCAATCCTACACTTCTCTTGTTCCTTTTTTTTTCTGAATCCAAACTGTTCTTCCCCAGAATTCTCTTCCATTTTTGTAATCAACCTTCTATTCGTAACTCTCAGAATTATTTTTGCAGCATGTGATATTATGCTGATCGTTCTGTTATTCACATATTTTGATTCATAATCCAGTTAAATCCAATTATCCAGAATAATTAATTTATTCCTTCATCTTCTCACATTTAAAGAGTTCTTTTAGAAGTTCATCTAGTTCTGTTTCTTTCCTGTTTTCTTCATGACTTTAATAATTTTTTATCTCAAAATTGGTGGGCCTTTCTCCTCTTCCATAATTTCTTCTTCCACTGCAGCTTCCTGTGTTTCATGTTTCCTTTTCCCTACATATAGGTCCTCTGTATACTCTTCCCATCCTTGCTTTATCACATTTTCTTTATAAACAGTTTTACCATCTTCTCAATTTCTTTCATTTTATAAGGATTTCTTCTATCCCATGTGGTGTTTTTACCTTCTTAAACAACATGTCGTACTTTTTTTTTTCTAAATCTTCTGTATCTTTACATTCTTCTTTTTGCCACCTTTCCCTAGCTTTATCTTTTTCTCTCTTTAATTTATTATTCAATATTTGATAAATCGCTCCGTTGTATTCTCTTTCTTTAGTTATATATTTTCTTCTATCTTCCATTTTTTGTCATTTCTTGTGTTATCTAAGGTTTCTTTGCCTAGGTGCCTTCACTGAAGCCATTTCTTTTCTCTGCAGCTTCCCTCATAGATGATTTTATACTTGACCACATTTTCTTTGCTGGTTCATTTTCCCTTTTACCTTAAGTACTTGCATTTTACACACTTTTAATCTCCCTATGTCCTCTAGCTTTCTATATTCCATTTCTTCACCTTCATTGCAGTTTAATTCTTTTTAATCTTACTTTCATTCCCATCAGAATTCCATAACAGAATATGATCACTTTATGTCAGCTTCTGGAAGCCCATTCTTAATAGAACAATTAATGCTATTAAGAAGTAAAGCTGATTTGCAGACACATTCACCTCTAGACCAACCCGGTGGGTTTCTTCCTTACCATCTAACCTTGCTTATCCCTACTATATCAATTTCATTTATTTTTATCTCTCTCTTCAAGTTTTTGAATTTACCTGATGACAATGTAGCTGCTTTGTCTTTTCTATGACACTCCTTCTGCTGTTTCCTCTTCCAAACAGAAAGTCATTTTACCTCTGGAATGTTTAACAAAAGAAGACATCAATCTGATGCCTAACTAGGCAAAACTAATACAGGATATTCCATTGCCTTCTGTATTCTAATGCAGTTGACTTCCTACAGAAGTTTCTTCTGCCTTTGTGGACGATTTCTCACCCACGGGGCAATAGAGTGCTCCAAGCTCCTAATACTCAGACACCCTCCAAAAAGGGTGTTCGCACTTTTAGGGCAGAGCTCCTTATCCCAGGAGCTGTTTAGTAACCCACCAGGTTGGTCTTGTGGTGAACTTTTCATCGCAAATCAGCTGATTTCGAAGTTGAGAGTTCTAAGGTTCAAATCCTAGTAAAGTCAGTTACTTTTGTATGAATTTCAATACTAGATCATGGATACTGGTGTTCTTTGGTGGTTGGGTTTCAATTAATCACACATCTCAGGAATGGTTGACCTAAGACTGTACAAGACTACACTTCATTCACATTCATACATATTCCTATTCATCCTCGACGTAATATCTCACGGTGGTTTCAGAGGCTAAACAGAAATAATAGAGTGAGAGAGAGAGAGAGAGAGAGGAGCTGTTAGGTCCTTTCATTCTTTAACTGCTTGTATACACCAACCGACTTTAATACATGCAACTGTTGCCTCCTTCCTTCCCGCGAGGAGGTGAATGTCAGGATTTTTCCTTAATGAAATCTCAGACCTAAATGGCATATTTTAGATTCTCTAGTACTTTTAGAGGTCATTATTAATATGTATAAAATTTTTTTATACTAAGTTTAGAATTTATTAAATTCATTATTTATTATTCAGCATAACTTTGCATTTCGTTTCTTCAAAGGCTATGAAGTTGCTGTACTTTTTGTATCTTTTACTACAACTTTGTTCTGGTCTTCTTTTAGTTCAACAATATCAAGATTATAATCATTGTTGAGTTCATTCTTTTAAATTTTCCTCTTTCAATTATTTAAATGTTAATTTTAAAAATAAATATGACTTTTTTTTATAAAATAAAAAAAACAATAGTACAAACAACTAAACACAAATACTAATCAGGCATAAATTTTATGAAACATTGGTATGTTGGTATGTCTAAAAAGAATTCAATCAAAATTTCCCTTCTGATATTCACTGAATCTCAATTTTAGCTAAACACTTTTAAAATAGCTAGATATACCAACTGTATCACATACTGATAATGAGTTACCAGGAAACAAACTTTAGCACGCATAAGAAATATGTAGATTAATTAATTAAATTTTTAGATTAGAAATTATAAACATAATTACAAAAATCTTTGAAATATCCTAAATTTAGACTCATTATGTGCATTTAAGTAATCATTTTGTTATCCAATTTATGGAACAAGATATTATGGATTTAAGTAGTATGCCAATATAAAATCCAAATTTTTTATACATTTTCCATAAAAATTTATCTTATTCTTTGAATTCTCTGTCCTTCTTGAAATATTAAAGAGTTCTAGTATGAAAAATATTTTCATTATTTTTAACTTTTATTCAGTTTGTTTAAGCAGTTAGAAACTGACAGAGATTCTTTGGTAAAATACAAACTTACAATATAATATATTAGTGAATTTATTTCAGTAATCTCCTTGTTCACTAAACAGTTACAGAAAAAAAGAAGAGAATATTTAAAAATAAAATATTTCTAATTTTTTAATTATATTAATAATTGTAAATAATCCATTTTATTACTTGTAATTTGTAATTAACCTAAATTATTTTCTCATATTGATTATAATGTTGAGTTTACTTATATAAAAAAAAAAACATAAAGAAATATACTGGATAATGTATTTACTGGATTATACAGTACAACAGTGGCCAAAGAAACAAAGCTATACATATGTTTTATATAACATATACATATATAAGTATCAAGTAATATATGTAACAATTAACAATACATGTATCATTAAATTTTACTAATATAAACTACCTAGAATAGAATATTGAGATATGACATAGAGTGTATCTTACCTTAATTTTACTATGAAAGTATTTTGTGAGATACCACATCCTTATTCATGATTGTAATATTTAATTAAACTGGATAATAAAAATTAAAAATACTAAAGTAATGTTAATTGCGTATTAATTTATTATATGAGTGTTCCTATCTCTTGCAGTTATTATAAGACTATCTCCCTCAAAAACTGTCTGATGGTTTATCAAATTGAAATTTTGTTTTATTTATATATGACATTTTTTTTAATATATTTAATTTTATGTCATTGTTATTTTTTAAAATTTCTTAATTTCTGTTAATATTAGAAATATAATGTTTATTGTTTATTAGATGGTCTGCCATATTATGTAAAACTAATTTATTATTTTTGTTTTCTATAATGTTCAAGAAATCTAGTTTCAAAAGATCTGTTTGTTTTTACTATATAAATACCATCACAATCATTACATTTAATTTTATAAATTCCACACAGATTGTTTATTTTATTATTATTTTTGTTTTTTTAATATTTTATTATGCTGGTTGAAATATTTCTTTATTGTAAGTTTATTAATGTTTTAAATGATATTACATTAATACACTTTAACAGTTCAGAGGAATAATATGAATCTTAAAAAGATTCATTTCAGTAAAATATACATTTTAGTTTGCATATTTCAACAAATTTATTCATTAAATTTAATTTATTTGCTGTTTCTAGGTGTATCCACCAGAAGTCAGAGGCATAGCTAGTGGCGCATCAGGTTCAATCGGTTACATATTTGGATTCATAGCAAATAAATCATATTTTAAAATTGTTGATACGGTACACTTAAGCGGTACATTCTTTTTGAATGCTGTGATTAGCTTTTTTGGCGCTTTATATTTATTCTACCAATTACCAGAAACCGAAGGTAAAACTTTAGTCGAAATACAAGATCATTTTGCTGGAGTTAGATTACTAAATAATGAAAAAGGAAAACAAAAAGAGAACTGGGCAGCAGATAATCCAGCTTTAGAGAATACTGAATCGAATTTGTGAAGTGATGATGTTCAATATGTGATAATTATTTTAAGTTTCTATTAAATTTAAATTAATATTTTAAAAATAAAAAGAATCAATTCTCAGTTATTATAATAAAAATTGACGCTATCAAAAACACAAATTAGTATTCTGTTTTAGTATCCGATTAAGTAATTTATTTTTAATTTGATTGTTTATTGAGCATGATAAACTAATCCATTTTTCATTTTAAATTAATCATAAAAGCTTGGTGACAATAATAAGTTAAAGATAACTGATTATTGATCACTTTATATTATTTTCTTTTCATCTTGAAATGTGTTCAAAAACTCGTTAATAATAAATTTTATTTTATTTTTAATACTGATAGAAAACAATTAATTCCTGAACAATATTAGAACTATAATAATTATTCAATTTAAACCAGTATTCATTAATTGTAAAATATAAGGTTTATTGAGGTAATTATAAGCTTAGTTCTTTTACGTCAATTCTTTAAATGACTATTTTAATTCAAATTTGTTTAGTTTGAGTCACAAACAATGTTCTTATAATTTTTATCATATATAACATATATATATATATATATATATTTAATGTAATATAAACTACCAGAACATAGTAAATTACACCTATAATAACATTACAAATGTTTCCAAAAAAGAAAATAGTTCAACCGATTAACAAAATTATAAATAAATATATATTTAATGCAATTATATAATTTAATAACAACTGAAGATGCAGGATCCCATGAAAATCGATTTTGGAATTAATATGGTAAGTTTACTATATTATCTATTTACTGTTTAAGTTTTACTTATCTATTTACTGTGTTTTGATGGTTTATATTTCATTTAATAATAAATTATATTAGCACATTGGTCAATATATTAATGAATTATTTAAATTTTCAAAAAAAAAATATATAGTATATTGCAGCATATAATTCATTTATAAAAATTACTATATCAAATCTTTGAAAAATGATGTTATTTATGGAATAATTATTATAAGTTTTATGTTATAATGTGAATCACTATAGCTGCACTGACCTAATAATTTCATTTTTTTATTATAATTTAATTTCTTTAGTAACCAGTCCTTAAGCTTGAACAAAATTGTAAAAAATTGAATTCTAAAATTTGTTAACTGATTATTTTTAACATTTTAATGGTGAATCTGTCATTTTACTTGTTGAGAAGTTAATTTTCTTTTTTTCTTTCAACCTTCATTTGATCAAATGAACTTATTTTGATGATTTTACTTTTTAAAGAATATTTTCCTGTTAATCAGGTATTAAATTTCTTCTGGATATTTAAATGGAGATCTTTGAAACAAAAAAATGACCACTATTTAAGATGTTTTGAAGATGTTCTTCATTTGTTTCTACATCATAACTTAATACTGGATTGTTATGGATACATTCCTAACCTGATATCATTTTTATACTGTAAAACTTTTCACGTAAAACATCAAAAAATTGATTGAAAAATTAACTTAAATGGGCTCTAAATATAAAAAGTATTAACTATTTAGAAAATCTCTTTTTTATCTATGAGATTTTATAAATTAGAATTTATTACTAATAATTTTTTACAACTTTCTCTCTTAATCTCTTTGTCATTTCTCTGCATTTATTTTCTTATTTTTATATCAAAATGTAGATTTCTCATCTTTTTTTGTTTTTTAAAAACCTCTATTTTCATTTTATTAGCCACTTTCTAGGCCTACACATATTTTAAATAATAAAACTACCAAAATTTTAATAAAAATTAATAATACAGAAGATTATTTCTTTTTTACTTCAGGATGTTTTGTCTTAAGTTTCCCTTTGAGTTTACCAATATTTTTAGCTATCAAGCTGTTTCAAAGATGACCTAATACTTAATATTGCCATCTGATGTGCAAGTTTGTTTTAAACATTTGCTACTGTAAAATTAACTAGCATTATCATAAAGAACAAACAAATTAATGATATTATTAAATCAGGTAGTATTATAATCTTTTTCCATTCCCAATAAAATTTGAGATTTTAACAACCTATAAGTGCCACCTTTTATTTTGTTTCGATAAAAATATATCTTAGTAGTGTGAATATTACATACCATATTAAAATACTAAAATTATAACAAAAAAAAAAAAAAAAATGTTATTTGATTTTCACAAGTTTCTGTTTATAACACATGAGTAAAGTACCGTGTGCTGAAACAGCTGTTGTGATTTTTTAAATAATTTTGTGATAATCAAAAAACAAACATATTTGTTTATTTTCTTTTGTTATGATGGATTTTCATCAACTAACAGCTTCATTCATCAATTACTAAAATTTTACTAATTGGCAATCTATTTCAAACATCAAATGTAAGAAGAAAAGACATTGTAAAATTTTAATGTTATTCTTTAATATATTTTTGTTTAAACAAATTAGTGTTTCAATCCTTTTCCCCTTTTTGAAAAAAAATGTTTAAATAGTACAAACCTTTTTATTTTAATTTACACATCAAATTAAAAAATGATTTATTAATCCAATATTTCATGATGAACTAGCAAAGTCAAAGCTCCAACTAGTTAAAAGGAACACAGTGTGTCCATACTGGAATGGGGAAGTCTTGTTCTAGTAATGGTGTGTTATATTTGCCTTCATAGTATAGCTGTAACTAACTGATTGAAATTCACTGCTGTATTTGTTAGTAATAAAAAATTGACAAAGTTTGATAATATAAAGTGAACTGGTAGAAGTCATAGATATCTGTTCCTCGCCTATCATCTTCACACCACAGATACTAAATAGACAATAAGCACATGTTAAAACACTAGAAACTTTACTGGTAATAAAATGAAATATTTCAGTACATCTAATTTAACAGGTTGAATGCTATGATGGGTTTTTGTGTCGCTTATGTAGCTTGTTTGTTTGCATACTGAAGGACTACTGTACCTCCTCAAGCCCATTCTGCATTTCACACTGCAAGGGTTCTGCATTTAACCTTATGTTTATCATAGGTTTATATTACCGTGAGTATAGAAAGGACTCTGAGATAGTCATGGGAGTAATTCGACCAAAATTAATTGGATTAGTCGAGTATAAAAATTATTCTACTAATTTAACAACACACAAATATTAATCATTGATTTTGAAAATTAGTCGTTCCTACGACTAACACATTCTAACAATATTAGTCTATCGAATAAACTGCTTTTGCATTGAATTATAAATTTGTTGTTAGTCGAAAACATTAACTGCTATAAAAAGTAGAAACATTTCTTTCAGTTTCATTCTACACCAAATGCATCTAGCGTTAGCCTAGTATGCTGTCTCCATCTCCCCACCACTCACAATCACCTCCAACCTCATGTTTTAACTTAAGTACACCAGTTATGAACAATACTGCATAAGCAAATACACTCAGTAGCTTATTAAAAAAAGTGGTTTTCAACTTGCCATGCCACCTTAAGATCCTATCATCATTATACCTAATTTCACAGTATGAGTTATGTACCTGTACTGGTACTTAAATTCTATGGTACATTTGTATTTTGAAAATATTATAGATGCATGCCAATGATTTAAATAAAACTGTACTTCTATATAACAAATTCTCAGTTTTTATAAAGAATACTGTGTATTTACAGTTAAATTAACATAATTATATTTGTTACCAGTTAATTTAATTACTTAGTTTGACATTTTTCTGTTGCTGATTTTTCCATTAAGGACAGTAACCCATACTTTTATTAAACACAATATTTAATAATAAATAATAGTCTGCTAATGAGATACTACTAAATTAAAAAGACAGTAATTTAACTGTATTTCAGTTTTCTAACTCACAGCTCATCTTTTACAATTAATTGAAAAACTACAACACTACTTAAACCAAACAAATAGTAATTTGAAGTAATAGTACATATACTGCTAATAAAAAAATACGAGAAATAACATTAAAATATAAGAAGTAACATAAAAGATTTAGCTGTTGGATAAATTACCATGAAAACAGGTGTTTCTGCAGTTATCTATTTCTATACATTTTTATTTAAAAATATTAGCATGTCAGCATTTTTTGGTTTCAGCCTGCTTCTTCTCTCCAAAAGAATTTGGCCTGCTTTGGAAAAAGATTTTCGGATGGTACAGAGTTCCCAGGAATGTGTAAATATTTTGTAGCTACTATAGCAACTGCAGGAACATCACTTTATGCTTCATCCAAAATGCTGTACAAATAAAGTACCTGTCCTCATATGGTTGCTCCAAATATTGCCTCAGTAATAGAAAAATAAGCATAATTAAAGAATTGTTAGAAGATTTCACACTTTTTGTCATTTCTGTAATGTTTCTTCAAAAATATTCCATAAATATGATGAATTTTGCTGTTTATTGGGCTTTTTTTCCATCCAGTTCTTCAGCTATTGACTGCTGTTGTTCTTCATCTAGTTTTAATAACAGAGATAATTCATTTATCAATGAATCTACTGCATCTTTTAAGGTGCTATCATTCCCTAAAGCAGCTTTATTGAACCATGGATCCAAGGGCATTGTGGATGCAATTCTTTTATTTTTTCCACATTTCCCAAGTGGTTGCTAATCCCAGAAACTAAATTTTTTTTAACTATTCACCTATGGGAGAAGTCACAGTTTTCTGACTAACTGCATGCACAATTCTTCTAACAAGGAGATTAATTTTTGATAAGGTGGGATAATTTTTGACAGATATCTCTATTGTCATAAGCTCGAATGGTTCAAATAAATTTACACATTCAGTTAAAATATCCCATTCAACATTTGTTATAGATTGTAGACTTTTCGGCAGTGTTGCAAATGCAGCTGACAGGGGTTCCTTCAGTTCTATTAATCTTTCAAACATCACAAGTGTGATGTTCCACCTTGTAACAATGTCAGCTTTTAATTTTAATTCTTTATTACCCATTTGTGACTGTACTAGTCTTAATTTATCAGATGTCTGAAATGCAATAAAATATTTCTACATGTTTTAATTAAATCTGATAGCCCATCACACAGTGAAATTGTATCATTTACTATCAGATTAAGCATACGAGCAGAATGTTAGGTCTCCCTAACATTCTTACAGTTTATTTCATATAAGCGCCCCTGTCTGAAATTACTGCCATAATTTTATTACTAATATAACATGTGTGGAAAACCTCTTTTAATTTCTTGGCCAAATACTCTTCTATATGATTTTCTTGCAATTCTGTTGTACATAAAACAGAGGACATTAACTCTTCCTGCAGAGAGAAATCGTATGGTCAGAAAAGAAACTGTATTTCTTGATGTCCAAACATCTAGGTATATTTTAACCATTGATTTTGCATTTATATAAATGTTTGGCATAATAGAATTCATACATTTTCTCTTGCTTGGTAAGGTGTAGTGCGGCTCGAGCTCTTACAACAATTTTTTAAACCCTTCAGCTACTACAATAGACAGGGGCTGTAAATCTTTGAAAATCATTTCTGCCACCAATTATCAATTTTATTAACTTTCTTTAAAAACAAATCTTTAGATTTATATTGCAGAAACGACTGGGTTAAATGTTTAAAAGATATGGAAGATCTCATAGACAACGTTAGAGATACGAAGTTGCCGTGGATGACTGATTATCCTCGGTATTTGCAATCTTTTTAAGCGTTTTTCTTAACAGCTAGGCTCTCCCATGGAATCGAAACATTCAGTGATTTCAAAATGAGCTTGGGTATGTGGTGGTACAATCCCAGTTTCGAAAACTGCTTGTGTTCTCTGAAATGTGAGGTGTTATTGAATTTTTTGAGTTCTTTTTTACATACTATACATATTGCTGTTATTGAAGAATTGCTCAAAAAAAAAAATCCAAAAAACCGGCTCGTTTATTCATCTCAAAAAAAAAAAAAACAAAAATGTAACGGTACGGCCAGCAACTCGTAAAGAACTATATGGGGCAATTCAACAAAGTTATGATCATAAAAAAAAATTATTTTACTTATGTACCGGACCTAATAAATTACACCGAAAGATAATTATAAAATAAGAATGAATTCTGTTTTTAAATAATATTACTGTGCAGTAAATATAACGATCAAAAATTATAATTAAACACCGTACAGTATGACACATTACTCTACGTAAATAGACGACTATTTATTTACGCGGATATAATATTAATAATAGGAGGGAAAGAATTACTTATAATTAATTGCACAATGATAAACAAAGCCGGCCTCATCTCAGTTGCCTTATTTAATATTACGGTAATTACTTTTCCCGACTAACAAGTATAAACGACATTGTTTACATTTGTTACGTGTCTGATCGACTTGAACAAGCGGTCCGACTAATATTAGTCGAAATAGTTGATTGTAGAAATTAGTCGATTATCCCTTGTCTATTCTGAGGAATGTATAGCGTTTAATAAACCCCTTCAGCTCCTTGATATCTTCATCTATAAAATTAACCGATACTAAAAATGTTATATCGACAAGAACTTTTCATTCTTTTTCAGTAATTTTTCAGCGATACATTTTAAATTACTTTTTACTTAGATAATATCTTTTACACTAATTTACAGGAAAGAATGAAGATATTTTTTTGACATCAACTGATTTACTGGTATCTCTCAGCTTAAACTGTCGTGCGTTTGCCTTGTTACTCTGTTGTCGGGTGTGAATTGGTATATTTTTCTTCATATTTTTACATAGTTTTAAATATAAAATATCAATTATTTGTTTAATTAATTATTAGTTGTTGTTTGTTTAGATAAAATGGGTAACATGTTCACTGAAGAGGAAATAGAAAGGATGTTAGAAGATAGTGATTTTGTGGTTATGGAAGATGATTTTGAAATTTAATTAAAATAGTATACGATCAAAATTAGTGGAATTGATGTTGAATTAAGATTAGAATCAAGAAGAATCTGTTAAAAGCGATACCATTTTTACTCGCCAAATAAGTGATGCAAGGGGATTTCTTGTATTTGCATTTTACATTTTTTTATATTCAGCCCCTGTGTTGTTGAAGTTGACGTTTTCAATATTTTTAAAGTAGTTTTTTAAATTATTAATGGTAGGTCGTAATTTAATGATAACTTAACCAATACCAGTAATCTAATACAGTTTTGATTCAAAAGTGTTAAACTTGCCCTAAATGAGTAGCCTAGATATTTTTCAAGAATTCATTTTTATTTTTGTTAACACTATCAAAGAAAAAATAAATTGTAACAAAATTTTAATTATTCTTCAATGAAATAGCCTGTTTTTGTAGTAATGAAAGTTTATTATTTAGTGTGGAACTAACAGCTGTGATAGCTCTTCTGATAATTCTCTTGAAATTGTGTGAGAATGACCTGTCACTGTAGTTAGTTCAAGTGATGTACCCAAAATGCTACAAACAGCATCCTATTGTTCAATTTTGTTATGTGGGACAATGTATTGCTCTTGGTCTTCACATTCATATAGTTCTTTGTTCTGCTGAGAAAAAATATTTTTGAAACTGTTAACACAAAGAGACTTTCCAGGAAATAAATTTAAATTTGGTAAAATTTAAGAGCTTGCTCTAATGTTATTTGCCTTAAGTTTTTCTTAACTGTTTTTTTTTTTTTTATGAGTTCTCAAAGGGTCATAACAGAACTGTCGATGCAAGTGACTGAATTTTGACAAAAACCTTTTTTCATGATATTTACAAATGCTAGTGACATCTGAATTAACACATAAAAAAATAAGTTGTTGGTTTTCATCATTATATTCACAAATTTTAATGAGTCTTTTGGCACTGTACCATACAATTTTTATAATCCTCTTTATTCACATAAAATCTTATGGAACATTGTTCTCCATTGTTTTATGTGAAATTACTTGAAAATAATGTAAAAATTTAACTGATTTTAAAATTTGCAAATATAATTATTAAGTAAAACTTATTTATTTAATAAACAATTCCAAACACAGGATGAAATTTGAGACACTGTTATGTGAACAGGTCACTGACTAATGTCAGACTGGATCAGTCTGTAACTGCAAAGCTAAATGATGCAACAAGCATAAATGAGTACGTTGAACCATGAATTTTCCGATGATTGGAAATAAGCACCTGTTATAGCACAAACAGTGCAGTTGATTGGTTCAAGCAAGTCTATTTGAACTATAGTAATAAGTATAAAAATATCAAAATGCTAAAATGACAAGAAACCCACGTGAAGCATTTATCGTAGATCTTTCAGTCTTTTTGCTTCTTCCATGTCTATTAAAACACTGACCATGCATGTCAATTGCAGCAGGAAATATGAGGTTTTGTGCGTTTTTATTGGGTTTGGACATCTTAGCTACTCCTATGTTACAAGATATGATGCTTCAAATGTACTTTTATCAGTTTGGCTTGATTTACAAATAGAAGCTTGTTGATTTCTCAAAGTATGTAATTTTCTTTTGAAAAATTTCAAGTGTTAGCTTTTGTAAACCAGATGTGTTATTTTCAAGGGTCAAATTAATTTTGATGGCTTTGTGCTTTCATCAGAGATGATTTGAAAGCAAACAACTCATTGTGGCTTTTCACCCAATGAGGTAAAAAAATAAGTAACTGTCATTGTACTATCTTGTCGTTTTACAAATTGATTCACTGGCTATAGATGATGGTCTTGCTTCGTTTTTTCACAAATTTATCCATTTTCCATAAGAATCTAATTGAAAAAACTATTACACCATTTGACCACACACAAAGAAACCAAAACCTCAATTATTATGTTCACTGAAACTATGCTTTTAAAGACTTAAATAAAGGCACCAGACACATGCTTCATATTCGTAACTAAACTGGTGTTCTGCAATCCTTCTTGTCTCTTTTATACTGTTGAGAGCACAACGTGTTGAAACATATCATATGCATGTTTGAACACGACGCTCCCACAGCAAATATTATGCAAGCAGACCAAATTACAGTGAGCATGTACACATCAAGTTGGAACCTATAAATTTCTATTTGTAACAGCATACATGCACGTTTACACCCGTCGCTATCAACGCAGCTAAATAGTTTTAACTAGGTTTCATTAGGTTGTGGTCGGTGGGGGGTTTGCAAAATATTCATTATACATTTTTTTTTACTTCTTGGGGATCATGGAGCTAAAATGATTGAGAATCGCTGCTCTACAACATAAACCCCCCAAGCTCGTGTTAGGTTAATATCAATAAATATCTTTATCTACTGTTTGCGTTTATGAACTTAGTTGTCAAATTAATGCACTTTGGCTTGTTTGTCTCTACTCAGGAATTCAGATTTTACTCGAATCATCTAATTGATTGTACAAAAACATTATAAATAATGA
This sequence comes from Lycorma delicatula, assembly GCF_047948215.1. Lineage (NCBI taxonomy): Eukaryota > Metazoa > Arthropoda > Insecta > Hemiptera > Fulgoridae > Lycorma > Lycorma delicatula. The sequence goes on along the minus strand of NC_134456.1, from coordinate 85,602,834 downwards.
AATCTTTGATCTTTTGCTTCACAAACTATTTTACTTTTTTTTTAATATTTAGTTATATTACTGATTTTATGCATTTCTCCATAACTTTCTTTTTTGTGCCAATCTTTTAGTCTTAATTCAGTTCTTATATCCTATGTTTCTCAATATTGTCTATTTCATACACTCTTAACTTAATGGTTTGTACCTTTTACTAGTACTTTGTAGAACTAAATTCACTTTATTATTATTAATTCATCAATTCCGTCTTTCTTTTTATAAAATTTCAATGCAAACTTCTGTTTTCTTCAGTTAACTTGAACTTTTATTCATACTCTAGCAAGACATTTAATTTACACTATGTTCCTGCAATTCCATAATTCTGTAAAGTATGTCTTCATATTTCTGGATTTCTTATTACCCATGTTTCACTACTACAAAAAACAATATTCCATTTAAACATTTTTAAAAACTTTTTATAATTCTTAAATAAGTAAAACTTTCTGCATAAATGTTCTCCTGACTATTAGAAGTCTACTTTTCATATTAATCAATCATCTTTACTTTACATATTTAGAAATTATGAAACCTTAATAATGAAATTCTAAAACTATTACAAGATAGTTTTTCCTATGTTTATTGGATAATTCATGTTTAACTTTGTATTTATATATATATATATATATATAAAACTGTCATCCCAATTTTGTATTTATCTCTTCATTTTCCTACCTTCTAACAGGATCTTAAAAGTTTAGCTGGAGTAGAACAAAATGAAGAAAGACATAGTGTAAGGGACCTGCTTCAGGGCAGTTAAGGAATGTAATGACTATATTCCCCGTTCAGTTACTGGTGCAATCAAAAATTACAATCCATCTACAGATCTTAATATTTTTATTGTTTTTCCTTTGAATTTTTTTATTGCTTCTTCCATATAGAAATTAAAAAGTAAAGGAGACGGGCTAAATCCTTATTTCTGTAGCACAGCTTGCATTTTCTCATTGTTGATTCCTCTTAACTACCTGTTCTTTGAAAAAAAAAATTCAATTAAATGATTTTTAATGTTTAAAATTGTTTCAATCGTTTATTTTCAAATGCTTTTCAACATCAATAACAAGTTCTCATGGATGATCAGATTGATTTCATTTGTAAAAGCAAACTTAATTTTTTAAAACCGTAAGTTTATAATCGAAAGCAAACCGTAAGTTTTATTAAGGCACTCTGAAGTGCCTTAATAAAACTTATTTATATACAATTAGGGACTCGCCTCTGATGTTGATGAAATTTGGAATATACCGCATTTAGGACCGTAGTTATTCATTGCAATTGAAATTATCTACCTGAAACGCCTCTCACCTTAGATATGTCCCTCATAAGTTACACAGAACCCCCAACAAACATTTCATAATTCAGCACTGTAAAAGTGTAATACACATTATTTTTGTAGTAAATAATTTAGTTAGTTTGTTAAATTAATAATGAGATTAAATTTACTTCAATAAGTTCTTCAAAATAGACTTAAAAATAATCACAAAAAGAACAGCTTGTCTATGAACAGCTATAATAAACTATGATGTAATAATATATAGTGAGAAAAATTGAGTTGTATACCAAATTAAAGCTTATATTTCTCAGTATTGTCTTTGCGGCTTACAATTTCTTAAAAGAAAACCTGCAGGTATTATGGCAAATAATTTATAAAAGGTGGTCCAAATTTTTTTTTGACCTTTATGTTAGTCTGAATTCAACGTAGGGTTAATTTCGTACAAATATATTTAAGAACCAATCTGTATTTTCCATTTAATTTTTTTATTTATGATAGTCGATTTAAATACAGCAATAATTAAAAAATAATTAAACTAAGTTTCACAATTATTTTAACTGAAACCAGTTGTTAAGGAAAAAATTTCCATTAAAATGGAAGCAAATTGAGGCTCCTTAAAAAAAAAGTACTTTACACTGAAATATATCAAAACAATGTTCATTATTAACTGAGTTTTAATAAGATAAATTATTTTACAAATAATTGTTTTCAAAATCAAATCAATTAATTATAAATATTTCAGACAGTTATTCAAAATGGAAAAGGCTAAGGTAAGACAAATATGTAAAATTATGTTTTAAAAGTGTTTATAGGCTTATCTTAAAATAAATTTTTTTTGTACATCATTATCGCTGAAATCAGAATTGAAATAAATAAATCTTTTATTTTGATCTGTAGATAATAATATATTTTATCGATCACATCAGGAACGTGTAGATATTCTAGTCGAAGGATAAAAACTGCTCTAGTATTTAATGAAGAGATCAGTTTAAAATATTTGTCAGAGCTGCGTTACAACATAAACAATTAATTATAAAATAAAAAATAAATATGATTAAAATCCATATTAATCATTTAAAATATAATACGTAAAGAAATATATATTAAGAAACAGAATATAAAATAATAAATCTCAATTCTGGTACGCATGATGAAAATTATTTAAGCCATATATTTATACATGTTAAACCGAGATGCAGAAAATTCAAGTTTTTTATTTTAATTTTTCAATTTGTATTATTTAAAAATTCATCAACAGACTATATTTATTGTTTTGTTAAAAAAATCTTTTAATTAGAATTTAAATAAATTTGTGGGAAGACTTTTAAAATGGTAACAGAAATATAATAGGAGCTTAATTGTAAGCTGAGTTTCTTGAAAACAGTTCTTTATCATTTGATGTGATAGATTTGGATGTTGATACTTTGTTAAAGAAGACTGTATATATTTTTAGTCAAATTTGTACATACCTCTAAATCAGCGATCATGGCTCAATGTTTTTTAAACCACTCATCTTACCAAGAAATCCAAATCCTAATTTTTCCACATGTGAAAACAGATTCTTTCCAATTTTCCTTACTCTGTCTTTTTTTGTTTTTCCTGTTTAGCCTCCAATAATTTCCTTTCAGATAATACTTCAGAGGATGAATGAGGATGATATGTATGAGTGTAAATGAAGTGTAGCCTTGTACAGTCTCAATTCGACCATTCCTGAGATGTGTGGTTAATTGAAACCCAACCACCAAAGAACACCGGTAACCACGATCTAGTATTCAAATCTGTGTAAAAATAACTGACTTTACTAGGACTTGAATGCTGGAACTTTCGACTTCCAAATCAGATGATTTGGGAAGACACGTTCACCAATAGACCAATCCGGTGGGTTTCCATACTCTGTCTAGATCTTCTTAATCTTACTTTTGAGTTTTATGTAATTTGAATATCAGATTTCCATCTGAAACCCTTATTTTTACCATCAACCAAATCATTTCTACTGTAATATACTGGCAATGGTAGAATGAAAATGTAATTGTTGGCCCTTCTCATTGATTAAAAAGTAACGTGTAGAGGTACATTCATTCCTGTAGAAAGAGGCTTTTTGGGATAGCCAGATTTCATTTCTTACTCATCAAAAAGTATAATTTTCTTCCAAAACTGATAATTTTATATTCCTTTTCCAGTTGGTATAGTAACTTTGTTAAAAATCACAGATTAGTAGCTAATGGTATATAAAACGGTGGTGCTACCCTCTTCCAGTAAATCTATGAAGTGCAAAAAGATTTAGTATTGCTTATATGTATTTGTTTTTTTGCAAGCTTTGATTTCTTGAAAAGGATCAGTTTGCATTTCAAAATGGAATACAGTTTAGGAGAAACAACATAGTTTTTTTTTTTTTTTAAATTTTGCCATATGTATTTTTACTCTTAGTATTGTGATGCTCTGGTTAATCCGCATCTCATATAGAAAAAAATCGAATGACTGTTGTTTGATCATTGAAGTATATGTTATTTCTTTGTATCTAAGTGGGTTATTATAAATTGCTTCTTCTTAACTGTTACTTTTACATTAAGAACAATTGTTTCAGTCAAAAAACTATATCTTTTAAATCAACATAAAATTTAATGGACGTTCAAGCTAAATTTGTATAATGTGTTTAAAATGAAATATTAATACTAAAACGGTGATCTAAAAACAGAATCAAACATTACCTAATTATGTCAAAAAATTCCTCAATTGTTATGATGTGGCCTGAACAATATCTGTGTCACGAGGTTAACTCATCACATCACAGAGGTGGCAGATCATCAATTAAATGAACAAATATTTGTAATTAGGTACTGTTTTATCATTATGAAGAATTATGTTTATATTATGTCAAGAATTATGTGAATATTAAATAATATTAATTTTTATAGTCTCTCAATACACTGAGAGGGAAGATTCACACATTGAACAACTGTCTCCAGAAATCTTTCTTTTATATATTAATTTAAGAGATTTCCTGCCATCTGAATCTTTTTATATTTTAAATTCAAAATTTTTGAAACCTACTCCATTTTACTTGTACATGAAATTTGTATAAAAACATACAAATACAACATACTAAATTTGAATTACAAGCGTTCTTTTATTAGTACAAAAAAGCTGAAAACGACTTTGAACTGTTGAAAAGTTATTCAAGGGTTCCAGTAATTTATTACATTGTGTCCACATGTGTAAATTTAAAGATATGAGCAGAGTTTGTTTAGCTCCTCATCCCATCCTCCATGCTGTATTATCACTAGTTAATTTCCTTTTTCATTTCCTGGCCCTAATTGGCTTTTTTTATTTATATATTCTACTCTCTCCTTGTAAATCTTCATTTGTGGATATAAACTCAAAAGTTTTGGTAATTTATTTAGCATTTAATTAATTTATATAACAGCTTTTCTTAAAATTATAATTTTATCCGCTGTATTAACATCGATACCCAGTAAGTTTGTTTATTTTTTTAATTAATCTTAATTACTTTAAACCTTTTGTTCAGCATTCTGAACATTACTTGAAGAAATTTAAGTAACCTCTTGTAACAGTAAAATGAGACTGTAATATTAAAAAATTATGTTTAATGAAAATTATATATTACTGTGTATGAAAATTGCTTGTTAATTCTCAGTGGACCGACTTCAAAAAAGGAGGAGGTTCTCAATTCGACTATTTTTTTTTTCTAATGTGTGTTAATATCTCCAACATTTAAGTAAACAGATTTTGAATTTTTCCCCAATGGAAAGAGTGTACTTTCCCAGTGGTCCCAAATAAATTTTAATCAAATCCAATGACAATCTTAGGAAAAATACCAAAAAATCTAATGGATTGACACCCTTAGCAGCTGACCGCTCCACAAGTACCATGTTGCTCTTTTCCCTGTATGACTAGGATATTAATAACAGACTATATTATCGTCGTTTAGTCTGTGTGGAAATATTTATGGCATTTCTTTGACTATTTTTCTTTTTTAAACAATTATTCCTTTTATTTTCTTGGCTACTTTTATTTAAACTTCATACAAATAAATCTACATTTAATATTTATATACGTGTAAATAGGTGAAAAAGTGTACTGTCACTAATTTCCAAATTACAATATAAATTATGTTATGCAATAATAAATTCTAATTTTGCAATATTAAATAAATAGTCACACAACAGCTTCCATTCGACATCACTCTGTATGAAGTGAGTTAAATATTCTGATTTTGCAATAAATAATATCTTGTAGTTTATAAATACAAATATTTTTTTTAAACAGGTACTTTCAGACCTTATCCAAATGGATACCTGCAATAATGAAACCTATAAATTGGATAGATTACCCAACATTTACATTACTCATTTCTGTCAGTTTTCTCATCACGTGGTGTTATTAATAACTTATTTGGGTCCAAATCAGACAAGGTGATGGTCGTTAGTTTTAACTCGACTCCAAGCGATATAAATCTGCCCCTTGGAAAATTTTTCTTGCCGAGGTCTATCACTGCTATGTTAACAGCCCAGCTTAATATTAGAGGTAGCCTTCTGCGCTCGACATCTCCGTATCACTTTGTTGCTTGGAATGTTGTGCAAATTGGTGAAATGGTTAAGCAACCATCAACATCTTTCTAAGATCAATGGTCTCATCATTAGATTTTGTGTTTACAACTTCCGGTAAGTATCCTTCCTCGTATTTTAAGCCGAGCGGTGACATCGTTGCTCTTGTTTGACAAACGTTGTGTATTAAACTAAAACGATGAGCATAACTCTCTATACTTTCATTCCGTAAGAGTAGACTGTTGTACGTTTACATATGTGAGTCTACATTCTCGTTAAATCAATGTGGAAATATTTATGGCATTTATTTTTCTATTTTCGTTAACGATTATTACTTTCTTGGCAACTTTCCTTTGCTGTCTTACTTGAGCAGCGTGTTTAGTAGGCCTACCCATTTTTACTTCATTGTACAAAGTAAAGGAAAGAAGTATTGTGATCGCGAAAATTTTCGGTTTTCAGATTTGAACGGAAATATCCATTTTGACCATCCTTGAATCCATTTTGAGTAGTTTCGGCGTTACGTCTCTGTAAGTACGTGTATATCTCGCATAACTCAAAAACGATTAGCCGTAGGAAATTGAAATTTTGTATTTAGGACTATTGTACCATCTAGTTGTACACCTCCACTTTTCATTGCAATCAACTGAACCAAAAGTGTCCAAAAAAGCCCAAAAACCAAAAGATTTGGATTTTGGACTTTTTCTTAACTGAGTAATAAGCCCTTATTGAGAGCTTTTCAATGGTATGTCATAAGTGATACTTATTTTCATTGGTTCCGGAGTTATAGCCAAAACAAATTTTAATTAATGAAATATTTGGATCTTACAAATGAAGCCACATCGGTTCGAATCAGACTTCATCTACTTTTTTTTAACTTTTTTATAGTTAAAATATATTTAATTATTATTAACCTGCGATTGTAAAAAAAAGTTTTAGAATACATAATTCAATAATAAAAAATAAAAAAAATATGAAAAAAAATTATAATTAAAAAAAAGTTATTAGTGAAATAAAATTTTATGTACTTTAAAAAAATATTTATATGTAATTCAATAGGTATTATTACATATGTGTATACGTAATAGATTTGGTAAAACATCTGATTATTTAATTTACTTGAAAATTATAATTTAGGATCGTATTGTTTTTGGATTTTCAATTTTAATGTTATTTAATTCTATCTATGTTATATTTTAATGTTGTTTAATTTTATCTACATTAAAGTTAACTACAGAGTGACTGAAAAATAGACCCTCACAGGTACAACATATACACTGAGGCATACATGCCCGATCTTTAATAAATTCCAAGTAATTCTTATCTTTTAGTTCATTACTCCTCTGATATTGTCTGACAGTATTTTCCTTAAATCGGAATTGATCATAGTTTCGTTTATTTGTTTTATCCTGCCACTCATTTAATCGCTCATTGGTTTAATATAATTATTCTGATCTTAATTTGTGTACACGTTCTCTGGTTTTAAAATTTTCTCTCTCTTTATATTCATCATCGTTTCTTAATCTTCTTACTCTTCCCTTGTTCTTAACATTTTCTTCTTCTCCTTCTTCTTCTTCATAATCATCTTCCTGCCCTTTTTTTAGATATATTTCTTCATATCATCTTTCTTTTTCCTTTATGATTGTTTATTTTTCATTTTTGATTATTTACTAAATTATCCAATAATAAAAAATGAATATTTTACACTGTTTGGTGTAAATTAACATTTCTAACCAGTATACAGGAGTTCACTAAACGGAATAGTTTAATTATTAACATTTGTTTATACGATACACCAGAAATCTTTAACTTTTGTTAATCAGCAACTCACGAAGATACAAATAATACTGATCTAGTAATACGAGTAATAAATGGACATTTACTCTATTCTAATATTTCATGTACGATTTTTGAGTTAATAATTGTATAAATATTTGACGTTAATAAAAACTAATATTTCAGTAAATGTGTAACTGTCACTTTATTAAAGAATTGGAGGAACGTATCTCACTTTCAAATGAAATAAATTTAAATAAAGTGCAGTAAAAAATGTGTATATGTAATTTATAGGCGTACAAGGAAGTCATGTGATGTCCACATCAGATTTTTTAATTATATATATATATATATATATATATATATTAAGTACATTATAGTTATAATATAAATATTATGTAGTAAAATAGTATTACAGTTCATATTTATTAAATATTTCATATTTTCACAAAAATTATGAAATAAAATAATTTAAGAAATAAAAACCAAATTAAAAAAATAATAGTACTAAAAAGATACAAATATTTATATTTTTATTTATTTATTAAGTAAAAGTATTAAGAACAAAAAACTACTTTCTTAATAATCGATGCCACCCAATACAAGGTTAAACATAAAGCTCGTGTACTGACGTCTGTACTGCATTGATAATAATCTCATCAGTAACAACGTCGTGTTGCACAGATCGTTCGTAGTGAACCTGATTTCCGAAGTTCGCGAAAAACCGAGCTAATTGTTTTGGGATCTGGAATCCTGCGATTCGGAATACGTATTTCATATTCTAGTGCAGCAGCTGTAACATTATCGTTACACACACCCAAACTTAATATGAGCGTATTTCTCTGTTGGAAATAAGTACGGTTTTACTTCAGTGGCAAATCGATCACGTTCAAACTAAAATTCACAAAAAACCTTCATCAACGACGACAGCACAGTTCACGGTACTTGATATACTTAATATACTTTACAGAATGATTTAAACACTAATATAGTATTGCGCATTGTTGATCAGCTGTTGTTATTTCATTGCCAACTTTGAAATAATCATTTTTCAATTAATTTATTATATTTTATGTCATTAATAAAAAAAATGATTATTTATTTATTTATTTTTATTTTACAATTTTTATGCAATTTACATTTTTATTTTTAATTCTTAACAGTAAATTTTGTTTTTACCAATTTTACACGTCGCCAAAAACAAATTTATTTTCTGTTTACATTAAATAAGTTTTTTTCTGGTAAATGTACTGTTTCTATATAAAATTCATATCTTTCTAGACTTTGTTTGTTTTATTCAGCTTAACTTACACCACTTTGTTCATAATTAAAATTTCTACGAGGTTTGTTTAAAATGTTAGTGTTTATTACCTATTTAACAGTGTTATTGTACTTCAAACATAAAAATAAAGAGATTTTACCCCAATTTATTGCTTTTCACCCCAGATTTCTCATGCATTACTGCATATAAGGTTCTGGGAGTTATTTTATTCGATTTTCCGGTTCGAAAATCATAAGAAATTACTAATTCTGCCCCTTAATTAACGTCCTAAAAATTTTAGTACGAACCTCATTTCACCCGGGTAGCTGAAATCCGAGCGAAATATTTCACTAGCCCTATTTCGCAAATGAAGCATTTTTGGACATATGTTTTATTATGATCTTTTTCCATTATTTTTTCGAGTAGAATAGGTTATGAAAGTCCCGGGAGAACTTTGTGATACACTGTATATATTTATATAATCTACGAGAAGTGCTGATTATTATTATACATACTGTTTTTTTTAGTAAAACATTCTTTTTTCTCTTTGAAAATTATTCATTGTTTAATATAAATTACATGTATATTATAAGAATTTTAATATCGGGTGAGCAACTTGAAACCGAACCGCTACAGACGTAACACATTTGCGACATGTAACAGTATATGAATGAAATGAAAACGTAAACTAAGTTAAATTTTGTATTTATATTAGAGTAGTATAGGACGTCCAAGTCCTTCCTCAAAATGACCTTTGACCTCTGAAGCAGAAGCTGGACGTCTCTGTCGCGGTATGCAGAAAATAACTAACAAGATATTTTAAAAACTCCCCTCTTTTATAATATATTTTCATCAAAATCCACTCTTTTACTAGAAAATTTACTAACAAAATGCATATTCATCATCGCAAATATACATCCAGGTTCTGTTTAAATTTCCCTGGTTCATTATTAAATGTACTCTTTAAATTCATGTTTTTTTTTTTCTATCCGCCTCTTCCTCTCTTTTACCATATATTAATCCACTCTTTTACTACTAAATTTAACAACAAACGCATATTCATCATCACAAACATACGTCCAGATTCTGCCTCGCTCGTCCTATTTTGTTATTTAATGTATTTTATAAAAACATCTACTACAGACTGCTGCTGATGTCATGGGGAATCCTGTTTCTTATAACATCAGTTCAGTTGTCAATCATTCATTAAATGATAATAATTAGTTATATATATATATATATATATAGGTTTTGATATATATATAAAAATAGCATTGATCTTTGATCTCTACTTAATGTAAATTACTATTTTTCTACGCTTACGCATTAGCATATTAATCGATGTATGTTACAAACAAATAAAAAATAACTATTCGTATGTTATTTTCGCCGATTTGAAACTAATTGTTAATACAAATACAGATTTTTTTTAAGACTAGAAAATTATGTCACAATGGTGGGAAACAATATAAAGCGTGGTATCAATAAAGAATTAATTGAATTTTATAATAAAAAAGGCTCGGACATCAATCTACGTAAAAGAAAAACAACTCGTTTGGTTTTGAAACACTTCACTTGTGCGTGCTGTTGACTGGCGCGCCTTAAATCGTTCGGCTACACGAGCTGCATGATACACGAAGTGAAAATTATTTTACATAAGTTGCATGCTATCTTTTACATCTAAATAAATATATATATATATATATATATATATATAGTGAATGTTAAACCCAGCATCATATGATCGTTACAACTGTTCACTTCATTATATTAGACGCGTTTGTTACCTTATTTGTATATATATATATATATATATATATATATATATATATATATATATATATATATATTATTCTAAGTATATATAGTCTATTATATATTATTCTAATATCTAGTCTATTTTATATATATTATTCAAAATTATAAATCAAAATTAAATTATCTAATAGTGACGTTGTTAGTCGTAACATAAATAAAATATTATTTATTAAAAATTAAATATTCTTAATCGGAGAGAAAAAAACTATGAAATTCGAAAGAGTTGCATTATGAAACGATTCTAATCTATCATCATGACCAAGTATTTATTTAACAAAACTTTTTTAAAAAGTCATTGCGGAAAAACTAAATTTTTTTGTTATTTTAACTAGATTTTATTTTTTCAATCGCAATGCAGTTATGTGATAATGTTATAAATCTCCATTTAATACATTATCTAAATACGGAACATCAGTCCCCTTAAATATGAATATAAAGATCTTAGATTGATTAATTTCATTCAAATTTGATTGTGTAAGATCATTAAATAATATATATATATATAAAAATTTGAATGAATGCCATGCCTGACCGGGATTCGAACCGGTCCGGCAATCAGAATCTGTAAACAATAAAATATCCGGTATTGACAATGTTATTTGTAATTGCCTTTTAAATATCATAATTTTTTTCTTTAGTTTCTATTATTTCGACTTTTCTGTGTTTTTTTAGAGATTATATTTCTATATTTATATTTATCTGTATCTAATGATTTGTATTTATTAAATTTTTAAAAAAACATATTTTATAAACCTTTTGTTTTTATATAAGTACACGATGTGGTATTATTTGAATAAAAACGATTAAATTGCACATCTAAAAATGATATACGTTTTGCTGTAATACTATCGTATGGAAGACATAAATTTTTATGTATCTACGATATACTTGAACCCTTTCATTCCACAAATATTCACGTAAAAGAATTTCATTTAACGTTAATAAATCAAAAACAAAATAATACTGTTATCGTTTTGATTTTTATTTACGACCAATTTAAAATTATTATTTTGTTTTATATGAAAAGATAATTGATATTTTGATAAATAAATATCAATTGATTGCTGTCTTTGCAAATAATGAAATATCATTGGGGTTCGTAATATCAATCAATATATTGCTTGTATGTTTTTTATATTTTATATTACATTATATACGTAAAGTTTCGTCTAGTACCGGTTCGTAATCTTTATTCTTTAAGAGATTAATTAAAGATAAAAATATATTTTGATATATTTTAGAAATTTGCTAACAAATTCCAGTCTATAAATGCTTTACTACAACAGGCACCGCACCGTTTTCAATTTGGTGTTTAATATACATTACACTTTTCGAGGTCTAAACTTAATAAAACGTTTAAATATAAATATGTCATAATCGTAACTGTTTTTTTAAGATATTCTTATGGTTTCGTTACTTAGACTTTCTTTATATAATTCTTCTGTGATAGGTATTATCTGTTTAGAACTGTAAATTTCTTTATATAAATGCGGAGATATGAATATAGTTGTTTGCAATCTAATATATAAAGAATTATATTAATATTATAAAAAAATGTTATTATTGGTTATATATTTTTATACAATTCAACTACCGTTTCATACTATAATCATTTTGATTTACATTAAACATGAACGAACTTCTTTTTAAAAGAGGATTTCTTTTATTTTCTAAGTTTTCTTTTTGATATGCCAATTCATAAGTAATATTATGCAATATATTTGACGCTGCGTTTTTATATTGTGAATTACGTATAGTTAACTTGGACAATTTTTCCATATGTTCAATATATTTTCTATTTAAAGTTTTATTTTTACTTTTAAATTTATAATCAATAACGTTTACAGTTTCGTTTACAATTTTGAATATAACAATAGAAGATATTCAGACATATTGTTTGTAGAATCATCATATTTTTTAAAAATATCTGCATTTCGTAAACATGAGATCATTTTAATATATAATTACTGTTAATTATAATATCGTATTTATAAAATAAATTATAAAATCGTTTTTAAACTGTTGATGAAGTTTTTAAATAATTTATTTTTACATACAGTTGGAATACAATAAAATAGTACTTATTAAACGATGAATGATAATAAATATTTGTTACATATACCACAACACGAATGGATATACAACATAGATCCGTAGATTGATGAACATTATACTTTATCTAAATACTACAATGTAAAAAATAAGTTATATGAATACTTCTTTTGTTTTACAAAATAGTAAACAAACAGAATTAAGTGTGATAAGCTTAAGTTTATTTTTATTATTATCATCAACAATATTTTCAAAGGAAAAATGATTCTTTAACCAAAGCCGAAGCCGGAATCCCGACCGCGGATTTTTCGTCAAACAGAACCATGTTAACAGAGATAATATCATTTGATTAGATTATTATTTTTTTATATTTGTGTTTAGTATATTTTAAAATAATATATAGTCTTTAAATTTTTTTTTTATTGTTAATTAAATTTTTATTATTACAATATATATGATATTTTTCCGGATTAGAAGTATTTATTATAAATATCTAAGATTTTCATGAAATTATTAAGATGGTATGTATGACCGTATTCTGTTGTATGTTTCGTAAAGTTAGAGTTTTCTGGTTTATTATTATTTTTAATGCTATTTATATGCCCTTTACCACATGTGGAAAATTTACTATTCGTCATACCCACGTATATAAAGCTGTAATCATCACAAACAAGACTGTATACTCCCTGTTTATGAAAATTAGAATCATTATCGTATGATTTTTTATTAAAATTATTATTAATATATTTAATTAATTTGTTATTAGTAACATATGCAGGTGTTTTTTTATGTATTAAAAGTCATTTTTTATGTATTTTTTCAATTTTTTGACTAAAATGTGTATATTCATTTTATTAGGTAATAATTTTATGTTATTTATTTTATTTTGTAACTAGCAGACCCGGCAGTGCTTCGCTATTGTTATATATATATATATATATATAGAGAGAGAGAGAGAGAGAGAGAGTTTAAATGAACACAATTTAAAATTTGATAAAAAAATTAAAAACTGAACTTCACAAATTTTACCTTTCACTTATTCTCCTCCCTTTCCCTTTCACCCTTCTCCCTCGCCTCTCTCCCAGTTTCCTTTTTACCCTTTCCCGTTTCCCCCTTTTCTTTTTCCACCTTTTCCCTTTTTCCCGTTTTCCATTTCCTCCTTTTTCCCTTTTGCCCGCGCGTAAATCGTTCCATTAGTTTTTTGGTCTTTAGCGGACAGACATACGAACATGCCTTTTATATATATATATATAGAATAAAAGTCTGTTTGTGTATAATCTCATGTGTAAATATCTCGACACCGGCCTCACCTAGAGGGTCCAAACTAATTCAGAAACCTTCCCTGGCATACGTCCAATCATTCCCCAAAGTTTCATCCCTATCGGATGAACGGTTTAGGAAGGCATAAGAGACATAGACAGACAAACATTCATTTTTTTATATATAGATTTGTTTATAGTACCGACATTATAACCGTTAGCAACAGTAAAATGTTTTTAATTATTTCAATTTTTTTTATTTAAGGAAGTTTTTTCATGTTTGAGGTATTTTATGGCTCTATATAACAATGAGTTAAAAACAGCCATATTTTGGGAGCATGAATGAAATGACTGGTAATTAATTATTGTGTTATTTATTAAATTATAAGTGTTATTTAATTTATTGAATTCTTTAATATATTAGCTAAAAATTTGCTTAAAAAATATGTTGGTGAATTTTTAAAATCTATTAATGGTCTTATAGGTGTGTTATTTTTATGTGTTTTTGGTAAGGCCTTCATATATGACGCGTAATTATTAATATTTTTTTTGTTTTGTCATACGGTATAACATATTTTGACTTATTGATTAAAGTTTTGATTTTATTATATATGTATTTGTAGGAGTTTTGATTTTAGAAAAATTATTATCCTCTATAAATTCATTAATTTTATCTATATAATTTTCGATATACATGATATTAATTTAATAGTTTAGTAATAAAGATAAATGTGAAGAATACAGAACAATTAGCTTAACTAGTCATGCATCAAACATGTTAACTAGAATTCTGTACAGAAGAATTGAGAGAAGAATGGAAGAAGTGTTAGGAGAAGACCAATTTGGTTTCAGGAAAAGTATAGGGACAAGGGAAGCAATTTTAGGGCTCAGATAAATAGTAGAAGGAAGATTAAAGAAAAGCAGACCAACATACTTGGTATTTATAGACCTAGAAAAGGCATTCGATAATGTTGACTGGAATAAAATGTTCAGCATTTAAAAAAATTAGGTTTTAAATACAGAGGTAGAAGAACGATTGCTAATATTTAAAGGAATCAAACAGCAACAGTAATAATTGAAGAACATAAGAAAGAAGCCGTAATAAGAAAGGGATCCGACAAGGATGTTCCCTATCTCTGTTACTTTTTAATCTTTACATGGAACTAGCAGTTAATGATGTTAAAGAACAATTGAGATCCGGAGTAGCAATACAAGGTGAAAAGATAAAGATGCTACAATTTGCTGATTATATAGTAATTCTAGCCGAGAGTAAAAAGGATTTAGAAGGAACAATGAACGGCATGGATGAAGTCCTACGCAGGAACTACCGCATGAAAATAAAAAATAACAAAACGAAAGTAATGAAATATAGCAGAAATAACGAAGCTGGACCACTGAATGTAAAAATAGTAAGAGAAAAGATTACAGAGGTAGAAGAATTTTGTTATTCGGGAAGTAGAATTACTAAAGATGGACGAAGCAGGAGCGATATGAAATGCCGAATAGTACAGGCGAAACGAGCCTTTAGTCAGAAATATAATTGGTTTACATAAAAAATTAATTTAATCGTCAGGAAAAGATTTTTGAAAGTATATGTTTGAATCGTAGCTGTATATGGAAGTGAAACTTGGACGATCGGAGTACCTGAGAAGAAAAAATTTACCAGCTTTTGAAAGTGGTGCTAAGGAGAATGTTAAAAATCAGATAGGTGGATAAAGTGACAAATGAAAAGGTGTTGCTTCATATTGATGAAGAACACCTTTTCCAAACATTTGGAAAAATATAATTAAAAGAAGAAACAGACTTATAGACTACATATTAAGGCATCCTGAAATAGTCACTTTAATACTGGAGGGACAGGTAGAAGGATTAAATTCTGCAGGCAGGTAACGTCTGGAATATGTAAAACAAATTGTTAGGGATGTAGGATGTAGGGGGTATACCGAAATGAAACGACTAGCATTAGATAGGAAATCTTGGAGAACTGCATCAAACCAGTCAAATGGCTGAAGACAAAAAAATAAAGATTCTCAAAAATTAATAGAATCATTTGGCTACTCAAATTCGAGTGACCAAAATAATTCATATAAAATTGATTAAAAGGGAACAAATCCATTAGATTTGCTGATTTCTGGTACATATTTAAGAGAAGAATTAATTGCAAATTTAGATTGTTGGATTTCCACTGATTTCTAAAATATTGTTAATTGTAAAAACAAAAGCTTTATATTTTAATTATGTATTTTTGTTAATACAGTTAAAATAAAAGAAATCAAGTATTTCGAGATTTTAACAAACATTAAATATGAATAGCAAAATAATAAATATAATTTAAAGTTAAAAAAATGTTTTTTTATAGCAAAAGATATTACAAAGTAAATAGCAAAAATGAACTAGATAGTGATGTATTATATATCTTATGCCAAGTAATCTGAATTTTGATATATATGATGTAGTTTGAATATGAATGTTGAAGAAAAATTTATATTTAACCGTGATGGATTTAGCAAAATTGATCTTATATAACTATCATTAGAATCATTTCTTAGCACGATTTGGTCATGAAAACATAAAATTATTAATGACAGATACAGATTCGTTATTATACTTGATTTTACCAACAAAAGATGAACATTTTATATTGTGTTAATAATTTTGATGCTAATAAATTTATTTTATATACACTAGATTCAAAGGGTACAAATCCATTGTATTCAGTGATTTCTGGGGACATATTTAAGGGAAGAATTAATTTTAAATTTAGCTTGTTGGATATCGAAATACGAGTATTTTTTTGATAAATGTTTTAAAACCATAAAAGAGTATTTTATTAAAGATTTTAAGTCATATCAAAGCGATAACAATCAATTACGATTGGAATTGATAAAGCAAGAATTGCTAATAGAAATGTAAATGAAGATTTAAAACGTAAATTAGAAATTATGAATTAAACGGTAATGTAAAAAAAATTAAAACCATGGCCACACCATATTTGTCAACACTTTTTCCACGTGACGAAAGTGATTATTGCCTTGTAATTTTAAATAACTGTAATTTTGAGGCAGAACCTGGACGTATGTTTGCCATGATGAATATGCGTTTTGTTAGTAAATTTACTCGTAAAAGAGTGGATTTTGATGAAAATATATTATAAAAGAGGGGGGTTTTGAAAATCAGTTATTTTCTGCATATCGTGACAGAGACGTCCAGGTTCTGCCTCAGAAGTCAAAGGTCATTTTGAGGAAGGACTTGGACGTCCTAGTTATTACAAAAGTTTACATATTTACCAAATTTATACGAAAGATGTGAATGCCATCCGTAGCGACCGCTTTTGTGCTGGAATGTTCATATTGAAGGTTACTTGACGCAAAATATTGTCAGTGCCGTCGGTTTCGTGTTAAATGTTCATTTTTAGTTCGCCATTTAAATCAACTCTATGATTCAAATAGCTCCAAAGGAAGATAATCGTCACTAGACAAATCTGGAGAACGCAGAAACCATCGCCCTCTGATGTCGGTTTGTTCTTCAGTAAAAGCCACGTAAAAGGGTGTCAATGAATCGTTTGATGTGTAACACGTTGCTCCGTTTGAAACTTTTACTATACATTTCTATATTAACAGTCCGGTTAAAAAATTGGCCCTGCTGTACGATTACCAGAAACAGCACACCGTACATCGATTTTCTCACCGTGAAGTGAACGCTTCAAATAACCGCAGGTGACGTCGAATAACTGCATTTCCAGCCAGCTCGATTCGGTTTTAAGTTTCTCACACGGTTTATTGTAATTTGAAATTCAATAAAACAAAAAAATATATAAATTTTCATAGTGAATATCAGTTTTGGTTTCTTTAAACAAAAGAAATGTTGGGCCTGTATCTTTAGTCTCAATTTTTAATCTCTGCATACGTGTGAATGTGTGCTCAAACATGTATGTTTGTATGATAAAAATAAGGAACAAATAATTAACCGACTGATTTACGCAAAAAAAATTGAAGTAAATTTCAAACTTGAAGGGCTAATATCAGACACACACAAGCTATACAATTAACCTGTACTTTTTTTTTAAAAAAAGCAAACAGTACGAATATTTTGTAAACTTTTGCGAAAGTGTTTCATAAAAAAAATTACTAAATTTTGTCGTGTGACATAAAAAAACAGGTGTAAAATAAAAACATAAAATTATTTTATAGTTGAAGGGAATAAAAAAAAGAAAAACGCCAAAAAGGGGATGGTAGGGGGATATTGATTATATCAAATAAATATACAAAAAGTATAGTGGGCGTTTTAAAGACAGCTGCATATATTTTTTCCATTAAAAATTAATCCTTATTAGAAGCGCTCAACTCTGGGCGTCTGATCTGACCTCAATTGAGATCCTATCTACATTTTTACCCCCTCCCCAATATCTACCCTAATTCGAAACAACATAGCATATATACCCTTCCTTTCAAAATAGAGTGATACAGTGTTTGAAGTATTGTACTGTGTTTTCAGCTGGCAATTCAAATTCATCTCCCTTTGATACTGAGCGAGTACACTTGCTTCTACTCTGTTCTGTCCTTTATAAACACATATGTAATAACTGTTAAACTGCATTTTAAACAAGTTATAAGTTTAAATAGCGAAAAAATGTTATCTTCTGGTCCTTTTTTGAATGCAAAATTATTGTTTTTCTGTTCAAGAATATTACTAATAAAGAATTATATTTAAATTTTATTAACATAATTCAGTATAAAAAAAATTTCCTATTCGTTTTGTAAAAATCACTAGCAAACGTCAGCCTCATGCAATAGCGAAATAATAATAATAATGTTTGAAACCCATACCCAATAATAATATTTGAGTATGGGAGTTTCAAACCCCCATATATTTACTCAAATGTTTCTCAACGTTTCATGACCCAGAGACCCAAAAAACTAAAACAATTGTGCGGTAATGTTTGTACGTATGTTTGAGTGTTGACGTGTTTGAAGCTTAATGTCTTTTGACTGAATTAATCGATTTTGATGAAATTTGGTACACTAACTCGTGTATATAGGGCAATATTTTTTGTAAAAGCTTGGGGTCAGTATCTCCAGGTGTTGAGGTAGATAGTTTCTTTGGGGTCAATTTTTTCAAAATTTACAAACATAACCTCATTTTAAACTAAGCTCAGTACATTCGCACTGCTTATCTTATCATTTAAAAAAAAATTGCCCTAAATTCTGCCCAAGAATTCTGCCAAATATTTTAAAAAACTATCTTTTTATCTATTGCATATTTTTTAACTGAATTTTTTTTTGTCTTCCTAAGCATAGTCGGAGTGCAAGTGGCACAAAAATATACTTTTCGGACAATATTGGGGTCAGGGGAGCCATAAAAGTTTAAATATATTAATTTTCTGAATTTTTTAACCTTTGTATGCGTATAATAATTTTTCCATTATATAAGCATAAGAATAAATAACCAATCCATGGAATGTATGACAACTTTCTTGTCAGATTTTTTTTATGTCTTTTGCGTATAACTTGTTGAGCTTGAACTTAATTTATTATATAACCGGTTATTTACACACATCATACATTTAGTAACAATGATGTACCATCGAACGTACGATTCTTGTCGATTCCACTACCGATTATCATTTAGATATTCGGAAAATATTTTTCTTAAAATAAGACCGTAAAATCTTAATATAAAACATTTAATTTTTCCTTAATAAATTTGAAATTGCATAATATACCGATAATTATATATATATATATATATATATATATAATCCCCGCCACGGGGATCGGCAAATATATATATATACATATAATTATCGGTATATTATGCAATTTCAAATATATATATATATATATATATATATATATATATATATATATATATATTTGCCGATCCCCGTGGCGGAGTTGTATCGACTTGGTCTTACATCCGGAGGTCCCGGGTTTGAATCCCGGTCAGGCACGGCATTTTTCGCACGCTACAGAATTCATTTATCATCCATCTGTTACTGCAAGGCGGTTTAAGCCTTTAAATAAGTAAATAAACAGCTGGCAACACAGTTTTAGGACTTTCCCGTCACACATTCATAGACACAGTTTAATTCAACATGTCAGTGCTACGCTAGCATTCCTTGTAGTGAAAGGGAGTACTATTCACGCAGTGAATCCACTTAGCCACTAGTTTAGAATATTTTTTGGGGCGGGGATGCGATTTTGCAAAAATATTTTCTTTTTTTATTATTTTTTAATTAACAAATGTGCCTAATAAAAATAAACGTTAATTAGGCGAAATCTCTAAATATTGAGGGTGACCTTGCTCTATAGCTTCACTCCCTTGACCTTTTAAGTTGATAATTTAACGGTATCAACGCCCCATATACAGAAGTAATCTGACCAAGTTTGGTCAAAATCGGTCGTGTAGTTTGGAGATATAAGGTGATTTAGAGAGCGATATCGGTCACACACGTACATACGAACACCCGGAAAATTTCAATTTGGTTTTTTGGGTTCCTTAGCTCTCACAAAACGTCAAGATCCGGTGAAAACCACATATGCCTAAATTGGATTCATTGCAATACTTTCCCTTCTAAGTAAAGACGGGAAAGTAAATATTAATATTTAAAAAAATAATTTTGAGACATCCATCAATTAGAAATGAAGCTCTTTTAATCCTTTTTTTAATTTTCAAAGTAAAACTTTGAAAAATATTTTTTAATATATTATTAATTAATTAAATATTTTTTAAAAGATATTTTAACTAATTCTTAATTAATTAATGTAATTTATTCTTAATTAATTGTTATAATTTTATTTATTTATTGTATTTATTATAAATATATATAATATAAATAAATAAATATATATATATTTTATTTTATTATATAATATTTTAATTCATTTTATTAAATTAATAACAAAGGTTTCTATTTTAGTCAAAACTTCAACTTGTATTTTTATTATTTTAATTTTTGAGTATATTTTATAAATTTTATTATATTTTTATATAAATACATATATTTACTTTATTTAAGTATTATTTATTCTATTAATACTAAAACTATGAATAATATTGTATTACCCCCAACAATCGTATATCCATACTTCAGAACACCGGAGTAGGCCCGTTTTAACGATTGACTAAGCGGCGCACGTGTCTTTTAAAACTTTGTATAATCGGATCACGTGTCCCATATTATTGATAAGAGGTGATAAGCCTACTCTTTATCCTTCTTTTGTTAGGTCCCTAAAGCGGGGATATTTTGTTGTCGGGTATAAGATTTTTTGATGAAAGCATTTACGTCTTTTTCTTTTTTTTTAATCCATTTTAATAAAAATATATTATTAGATTTATTATAATAATCATCAAAATCTACCGGATTGTTGAACACAGAATATATTTGTTTAATTTTTAAAAAACTATTGAAAGCTAACCTTCATTGGAACCTGTTTAAAATCAAATCAATTTAAAACTATAGCTTGTTTTGCGTATTAATTTATAGGCTCGAATTTATACGATAATAGTTTTAACGCTGTCGATTGGTTATGCGATAATTGCACAGAATGACAAATTCCGCGCCAATCGGTTTTTACCACGCACAATGTATGAGAGGATTCATTTTGCTTTGTCATTCAATTAAAAGTTACGTAAGTAAAACAAAAGTTGAAGAATTTGTATAAAAAAGAGCAGAAATACTGGCTACGCCTACACGCCTACCATTCTATTATAATATGAAGAATGGTCACTGCACAAATATTACTTGCAAGATAATCTGTATGCAAAAAAAAAATTCCTTATAATCTTTGTGTAATAACGGAACTTTATTCAAATAAAAAATATTCAATGTTTCCTGCAATCCTACCCCAGGTGTCCGAAAAAGAGCTACGGGGTCTCAAGGACGAATATAGATTTTATTTTCCAGTCCGTAATAGTGTTTTACGGGTAAATCTTGAAGCGACAACAATTAAGTTTTATTTTACACATTTTCCACACATTAGACAGTTGCACAGATTCAGCTGTTACGAGCCCGGATTACAGTACCATGGGGTCGCTCCAAGTGAAGCGAAGTATGTGTACCGGTCGCAGAAACAAAGTTAGTGACTTTTACAAAGAAATTATACGCGAATCTGTCTAGAAATCCGAGTAATAAAAGTATAGGAGAGTGATGTACAGTTTTTTTGAAACTGGAAGCGTTTTGAAAGGACACTCACCAGACAGGCCTAATACAAGTGACGAAAACAAAGAAAGAATTCCACTGTCTTTCCAACAGTCTAAAAACGTTCAGTTGCTCGTCAACTAAATATCTTAAAAGCACCGACCACGGTGTTATTCTCAAGCTATTGACACTTCGTACTTATAAAGTCAACTACTCCATGAAATTAAACGTAACGATAAGCCACAAAGAGTTCAGTTTGTAACAGTCATGTTTGAGTTCATTTTTGCTGATGAAAACTACCTGCATCCAATTTTATTTTTCTGATGAAAAAACATTTTATGTTCATGGAGTCGTGAACCGATATAATTGTGGAGTATGGGGCTCAGAAAAATCACAGGAATCGGTGGAATTCGTCCGCAACTGTCCAAAAGTAAATAAGGAAAGGTATCGTGCATAATTGAATTTTTTTATGCCATTTTTTTCCACAAGCGATCTATTATGAGCATAGAGTACTCTGACATGTCAGAGAACTTTATGTTTTTGCAGATTGAAGATATAGCGGGCTTAAGTTTTTAATACGATAAGAAGATAGGAAGAACGGATAGGCAGAGAAGTTCCTATCGCTTGGTCCCCACGAAGTCCTGATTTGACGCCGATGAATTACGTTTTTTGGGGCTACCTAAAAGAGATCGTATACAAGAAAAAAATCCAGTCGCTGCACCAAAGAATAACAGCAGACGTGAAAGATATTCTTGCAGACGTGCTGGCCAGAATGTGGAATGAGGGAATTATTGGTTTGACGTCTGGGGGGCTGTTAATTTATATTTAGTTACTTTAAGAATGAAAATAATCGTTAGACTTTTCATTTTCATGTAATAAAGCAAATATATTTGTTATTTTAAATATAATTTAAAACCGCGGAGTTCTTTTTCGGACACTCGTTATATCTTTATACTGGACGGTTCGATTCGTATGAAATTTGGCACAGTGATTTCTATAAAATCATTCATAATTAACTTCATTCGGTTATAAAAGATAATAAGCGTAATAAATTGTCGTTAGTTCTCGTTTTTCTTGGTATCGTTAGGTTGCATAATTATGAAATTTTGTACGCTGACTTCTGGCTAGGAGTCATTGACGCCATTTAAATTTGGATACAATCGGTGAATCGGGTGAGTAAATTTGGTCGCTGAGGTTCCAGTAACTTTTCCAGCAAAGCATTTACAACTTTTTACCGCTTTTTTTATAAATGATTTTTGAAATAAACAAATCGACATTTCAAAAATATGACTTCCTCAAACCTCACTTTAAAAATAATAATCGATAATTATTATATTTCAACTTGTTTTAACAAACAATAAACATATACAAGTTTTATCCAACCGTATGAAACTTTTTAAGAAATTTAATTTTGAGATTTATAATTTTTAAGTAATGTAGGAGTTTAAACAAATTGTTATCAAAATTTCTTTTCTTTCTTCTACTTTGCCTCTAGCGCTGTAGCAGAGCTATAGCTGTAGAAGAGAAAATATGTCCAATTTGGACATATGCAGTTTTCACGGATCTTGACGTTTTGACACCTAAGGAATCCAAAAAACCGAATGGAAATTTTCCGGATGTTAGTATGCATGTGTGTGTGTGTGTGTGTGTGTGTGTGTGTGTGTGTGTGTGTGTGTGTGTGTGTGTGTGTGTGTGTGTGTGTGTGTGTGTGTGTGTGTGTGTGTGTGTGTGTGTGTGTGTGTGTGTGTGTGTGTGTGTGTGTGTGTGTGTGTGTTCGGTGTCGCATTCTAAATCATCTTCTATCTCCATAAATACTGGACGATTTTGACCAAACTTGGTCAGATTACTTCTGTATATTGATGCCGTTAAATTCTCAAATTTAAAAGGTCAGGGGGATGAGGCTGTAGAGCAAGGTCACCCTCAGTATTTCGAGATTTCGCCTAATTAAGATCTTATTTTTCTTACGCACATTTGTTAAAATTAAAAAATATTTGCAAAAGAAAATCGCACCCCCACCCCAAAAAAATCTCTAAACTAGGGGCCAAGTGGTATTACTGCGACAATAGTACCCCCTGTTACTACAAGGAGCGCTGTTGTAGCACTGACGTGCTAAATTAAGTTGTGTGTGTATGCGTGTGTAATCCGCGTGATGGGAAAGTCCTACA
The DNA here is from genome assembly GCF_047948215.1 of Lycorma delicatula. Taxonomy (NCBI): domain Eukaryota; kingdom Metazoa; phylum Arthropoda; class Insecta; order Hemiptera; family Fulgoridae; genus Lycorma; species Lycorma delicatula. Next base: position 85,578,501 of record NC_134456.1, on the reverse strand, counting down.
ACTGTGTCGTCAGCTTTTTTTGAAAACACCTGATTGAAAAAATATAAAATAGATTTCATAATGACACGCTAATTAGAATTCCACAAATTAAAATTGTAGAATTTTTGGTAAAGTTTTAGAATGGCTTTTTTTTGTTCATGTTCCTTAAAAATTCTATTCTCTCAGCCGTGATATCATACATTTTTTTTCAAATCCAAATATTAAAAAAAATACGGTATTTTACGTTTACCTTCGGAAGGAAATGGAAAATTGTAATAGTAATAGTGGAAATGGAAAATTTGAATACTGAAAATTTAAAGAGAAATAAAATTGGTTCATTTTCTACTATGAAATCAAAGTGAGTAAAATAACTACTTGAAATTTGGACAATCTTATATGACTATCCATCCAAATATAACATTTTTTATTTTTAATAAATGTGCGGGGGACATTCAATAATTAAGAGACAAATTGATATAGAAATGAAAGTTTGTAGGAGAAGTTTTTTACTTTCTTGACTTTAGGTTGGCATCATTGAGATGAGCTGAGAACAACTGACGGATAAAAATTGTTTTGTTTATAACCTCAATATTGCATTTAGTGATGGCGTGTTTACTTGATGTTTCCACATTAGTTGAACAACGTTCAGCGATCCGTTTTTTGTTTTTGAAAGTGAAAAATCGGCTAAAATCTTTTCTCGAATGGTTTACAGTATGCTGAAAGTTGTATGAACCGCGGGAATTTTTATACGCGGGCAGAACAGTTCAAAAACGGTTGAACCTCAGTAACCGACGAGCAACGTCCTGGCCGGCCAGGTGAAGTGTAAACTTCTTTGCTTGAAACCCGCATTGACAACATTATTCGTGAAGACCGACATATTACAGTGAACATATAGCAAAAACAGTTGCATTAAGTCTTGGCACAGTTCATAATGTTAAGTAACAAGCTCAAATACATCAAAACAAGTGCAAGGTGGGTCCCGTAATAGTTAACGCAGCAACACAAGGAAATAAGACTGAAAGTGTGTACAAATTTAAAAGAACACTATGAAAGGGAACGTGACCCTTCTCTAAACAGTATTTTAACGTGTGATGAAACTTGGGTTCACCATGTTGAACCGGAATCCAAAAGACAAAGCATGGAATAGAAGCATACCAGTTCAACTGTCCGAAAGAAATTCAGAACGCAAACATCAGCGGGAAAAGTTATGTTGATCGTCTTTTGGGATGCCCAAGGTGTGTTATCTTTTGTAGTTATTTGGAAAATCAGCGTACAATAAACGGTGTCTACTACTCAGACATGCTGATGAAAAAAGTAAAGCCAGCAATAAGAGAAAAACATTACGGATCTCAAAGAAAAGGCGTTATATTGCTACACGACAATGTTCGCTCTCACACCGCCCAGCTGACCCAAGAAACCATTGGAAAAATGGGTTGGGAGATACTACCACATCCTCTGTACAGTCCAGATTTGGCACCCTCAGATTTTCATTTGTTTGGTCCACTCAAGGAGGCATTACGTGGGAAAAAGTTCAGCAACAACGAGGTCAAAGAATTTGTGGGTAAGTGACTCAAACAAAGACTTCTTTGCATCACGTATAAAAAAACTAGTTCATCTTTGGGGCAAGTGCATTAATATTGGTGGGAATTATGTTGAGAAATAGTAAAAGTCTCATTTTGTAAAAATACACAGTTTTTTTCTACATCAATTTGTCTGTTTAATTATTGAATGTACCTCGTATTATTAAGATAAGTCTGGGACATAGATGTACTGAACACAGTTCTCTGTAATATGTGAGAAATTTCAGTCAAAAACAGATTGTTATTACCATTAGCGTAACAAAACTTGAAACATAATTCATTTAAAACTGATAATTTCTTGGTGTTAAGGATATTAGGTATAATTTGAAGTCCTTTATCGACATCAGTAGTTTCTTATTGATTTTACAAAAATTGTTTAATGCACACAGAAAATTATTGGTATATAAAAAAAAAATCATCTATTTATTTTATTGAAATGTAAAAAATCTGGCAAAGTTCTGAATGGTTTTCCCGGCTATTAATAATAACAAGAGTTATTCAAAAACAAAAAACGAATTATATTTTTTAGAAATGGGGAATAAATTTTAAGAGTCTTTTCTAAAAATATTCATATATAAGTTAAACTTAGCAATTTGCCTAAATAAAGTTTTCTCTAAATCAAACATCCCCATTAATAATGGTTAAATTAAGAAAAAGATTTTTAAAAAACTTTTCTGCATATACGTCCAGATTTTATAATTTTAAAAGGTTTTAGACCTTTTTTGATAGCTCTATTACAAGACATACAAACCTCAAAAATATGTCTTAAAATATTTAAAACAAAGGGAGGTGATGCAAAAGAACAAAAAACAAATATATCATTTTTTTAAGACGCAGGGATTGATTTAAAAAAAAAAATATATATATATATATATTTTGATTATTTATAATTTCATTGTAAAAAATTTGCTTTGATAAAGTTGTCTCTAATAATTCTGAAGAAAATCGAAACTGGAAATTTCGAGATATCCCCTCATCCCGTTTACTAATTGTGTAAAAATATATACGTACACACATACGGATATATATATATATATATATAGTTTTTGACCAAGATGAAATAATTGAACCCTAAAACGTAAATTTTTTTTTAAAAACCCGTTACATTTTTACTTGATCATCGCCCCCCCAAAAAAAATCATACTTTTCCCTTTAACGTAGTTATTTTAAGCTACATTCACCGGAAAAAGAAAATATGTAATGAAATATGATAAATGCATGCGAACACCTTGAATGTTGAAGCAGCAAGAAATAACAAACTTTTTTTAGAAAAAAAGGGTTGAGGAAATAATTTTAAGAAGAATATTTAAAGCAATTGACAGATGCTTACAAACATTTACAAAACAGCAGTTAAATGCCAAAATTTACAAAAAATTTTAACTAATATAAATGGATCAGAATAAAATTTAAATTCCAGTGTTACATTTTTTAATCCCTATTTTTGCATTATGAAGTAAACACTGGATTTTTTTTCAGTACTTTTATGAAATAAAACGGGACACATTAAATCGTGGATATCTGTAGGTTTTAGGGCGTGTCTACATTGATTTCTGCTGTGAGAACTACACACCTGTTTTAACTTGCGCATACTCAGTTCCTGTGAAATAAACCACTTGTTTTCCCTTGCCGCTCAACCCTCATCCCTTATCCTTTAGGGAAACCATCCCTCGGTTTTACTCCAAACAAATAGAAAATGCTGTTGTTACATTCAAAATGGCGAATAATTTGTTTTAACTAGAAATATGTACGTAATATTTTCTTCGTTTAGAATAAAATTTATTATGAAAATTTTGACATAAAAATATTGTACGATCTCCGAAGGCAGAAATGTTTGTCGTGTTACACGAACAAAACTGAGTATTCAGGTTTTAAGTGTAAGGAAAACAAGGAAATTTAATAATAATTCTGCCTTAATTCTGTTTTAGGAAAATCAATCGTTACGTGAAAATTTATACGAGTATAATGAGTAACTAATCAGGCTAGTTCTCTAAATTTATAAAATGACTAAAATAAAATCACTATTTGGTTAATATTATAACATATAAATGTCATAATAAAGAAATTAAATTGAAATCAATCTACTTATAAACCGCTAATTGAAAACTTTAATTAAATTTAAATTATTTTAAATTTTCAAAATATCGGCTCTACATAATATTTAAACAACATATTTTTATAACGTGTGCAAATTATCGTAGTTTATTATTTTATTTTAAATAAAATAATAATATAAGGGATAATAATAAATAAATAAATAATAATAATATAAGGGATTTACAGAAAAGCAATATACACGAGTTCATAAAATAAAATTGTATAAATCAAATGTATAGAAATATTACATAAATATTTTTGATAATGAAAAACCTTGTTAAGATAAAATTAACTACTGAAAATCACTGAAAAGATTTTTCAGCCGCATTTGCTCCCTTTTGTTTTAAAAATAAATAAATATTTTTACGGTTTTATTTATTTTTACATGACTATACTTACAAAAATTTTCGTAGAATTTGTTAAAAACTGTCCCAATTTATCTATGTTTGTTTATTGGGCGAAAATTTAACAAAATAAATTTACATCTAATTGGATATTATGAATCCTACATGTTTTACTACATAAAAATGTTTTTGGAAATTATCGAATATAGATATGGAACGAATAATCTTTTTCAGATCATATATCATATTGGTAATCAGAAAATTCGCTCCATAATTTAGGTACCAAAATTTAAAGTAGATATAACACACTTTTATCATTGGAGGAGAAATCAGGACAAGTCTTTTTTTTCAAGTTCTGACGTAAGACTTAAGTAATGAAAATAACATAGCTAAAAAAACATTTATATAACTATCCTGTCACGCGGCTTTTTTTCTGATGCACGGCTTGCACATGCAACTTAATTTAAAATAAGTCAGTGCTACACTAGCGCTCCTTGTCGTGACAGGGGGTACTATCGACGCAGTATACCACTTAGCTACTAGTTTAAAGCATTATTTGTGGTGGGGGAGGGGTGCTATTTTGTAAAAATTATTATTTTTTAATTGTTAAGAGATTTGTCTAAAAAGAAAAATAAGACCTTAATTAGGCAAAATCTCCAGATACTGAGGGTAACCTTGCTCTACACCCTTATACACTTGACCTTTTCAGTTGAAAATTTAATAGCATCAATGCCTTATATATAAATGTAATCTGACCATGTTTGATCAAAATCGGTCCTGTAGTTCTGCAGCTATAAGGTGATTTAGAGTGCGACACCGAACACAGACGTACATGTGGAAAATTTTCATTCGCTTTTATGGTTTTCTGGGTTCTTAGGTATCAAAAGTTAAGATCCGGTGAAAACCGCATATGCCCAAATTAAACCGATTACAATACCTTCCCTTCTACAGATATAGCTCTGCTATAGCGCTAGACGGAAAAGTAAAAGATATTTGGTTGATTTAAAATCATAATTTTTTTCAGCAAAGTTTTTTCTCTTTTGTTTTATACTTCCATTTATTTTTTTTATTTTTATCTATACTTAGATAAATAAATTTTAGTAGAATTCTTAAAAATAAGCAGTTGTAAACCTATTTTCGTTAGTTTAATCAAAGAAATACATCTATAAGATTTAGCAGGAACCTCCTGGAACACAAGAATATTGTGTATATAAATATATATATATAAAATAAAAGAATAATCTAACAAAACGCAGTGATATCCAAATAAATTACGATGAAATTGTAAACCGCACGGTAAGAGTCTCGCAGATATCATTTCTTCCGCTCAAGAAACAAAAATTTCTGTAATATAAGTAGTTTTTTTTTTCCCAACGATAGTGATATCAAAAAAGGTATGACACTACATTTCTAGTATTAAAATCTGTTATAAATTTAGAATTTTGTTTAAAAAAAGATACATATTAAATATATGTAATAGACAATAGATATACAATAATAAATAATAAACAATGTTTAAACCTTCCATATAAGCAAAAAATAGACAAATTTGTTGCAATAAATAAATCGGGCATTCTTACCGGCCCGATTTCATTTATTAAACAACGAGTAATCATAAGAATTGTATTATTTCTGTAAATGTGAAATGTATTACATGTAAATGAAATTGGGAGAGTTTTTTAACAAATTTTTTTTTTTTTTTTGCTTATATATGGAACGCTTAAGCATTGTTTATTATCTATTATTGTATATCTTATGCTTATTACATATATTTAACATGAATATTTTTTTGAACAAAATTCTAAATTAGTAACAGACTTTGATTATAGAAATGTAGTGTCTTTTTTAATATCAGTATAGTTTTGTTAAAAACAGTTTTATTTATATTATAGAAATGTTTGTTTTTTGAGCGGAAGAAATGATACCTGTGAGACTCTTACCGTACGGTTTACAATTTCATTGTAATTTTTTTGATATCACTGCTTTTTCTTAGATTATTCTTTTATTTTTTTATGAATTACTGATTGTTATCTTATGGATTTATTATTAAAATTTATTGCCTTAGAACAAACAAATTGAATTTCACAGCCAATTTTTTTTGTTGAAATTCACATCATTCACTTCATACCATATTTTCCCTTTTTTTATTAAAACTAGTATAATCTCTTGTAAACTAATACTTTTTAATATTTTTTTTTTAAAGAATTGATGGGAATTAAAAAAATTGTTTCATCTTCAGTACTTTCATTACAACAGAATTTACTATTAAAACAAGCTTAGTATATTTTCTTTTAAATTTTATTATTTCTAGTACATTAACAAGTTTTTTTACGCTACCTAGTACTATCATGTACTGGTATCTAGCGGCGCGATTCGTAGAGGTATGTTAAAATATGAATAAAACGACATATTCGAGTCTCGCGGTTCATCAGATGGAAAAAAAACGATGTCTAACAAAATTCGATGTATACCTTTTTGAAATTATTCTTTATTTCTAATGTAATTGAACTGAAATATAATGTTTTCACGCTTATTTTTCTCTCATTTTCATTTTATTGTTAGGTTAGGTCATGTTTAAAACTGTAATCGTAGTTCGTTGACCTTTTCGTTTCTTACCGATGAAGTTCTAACGAACTCGTCGAATATATATTGTAATGTACTGCTTTTTATCATAACTACTTTAACAGAAATCGTTTATTATATCGATTTTGGAATAAAATTCAATTAAAAATATATTAAATGAATCGGATTTCGGACCCTAGTGACACAATCGGTTATAAATATAATAATTTTTTATTAGTAATTAAATTTTTTTTTTACATCCCTATCCAGTTGTTACATGTCTATAATGAAGTGGCTGAAATTTAATTCTTTCATATAATTCAACTTTATTATTTTTATTAAAGCTATAATTATTATATATATTATATTAAGAAGGCAGTTAGATTAATAAGGCAGCTATAATTTTTATCATGTATTAACAACACTTAGTAATCAGAAGAACTAGTTTAATTATGTCGTGACGTATAAGGTGTAGTACGTGATACGAAGTTTTTACAGAAAATTAATTTATAATCATAAATGATTGCGAAAGTTAAACATAATAATTATAAAATTTTATCAATATATAATTAGTCTTCAAATTAATCTACAAACGTAGAAGACGTGAATGAAAATATTTATACAGATATTATGTAAACATGTCATAAAGTTCGAGTACGCACACTGTTGAATTTAAGCTTTCAATTTCAAAAAATAGATGTTTCGTTTAATGGAAATTTCATATATTATTATTTAAGTAGATAAAAATATAAAACATTAAAATTTTATATAATTCAAACTTAACTAATTAAGTTTTTAAAACGTAAATTGAGATTAAGAAGAATGTTTAGGTTATATGGGTATATTAATTATCAAAATTAAGATAAGATTAAGAAGTTTTGTAAATATATATATATTTTTAAAACACAAATTGTAAATTTTATATCGGTTAAAAATTTATATATATGAAAACATTAGAAAACGTTTGAAAGAAAAGTACAATTTTCAAATAAAAACATCCTTTCTTTGACGCAAGAGACAGTGTAAACTAATGCCGAACAGGCTCATATGTTAAAGTTCACAAATAACAGAAAACAGAGGTAGAAGGATAACCACTTTTGTTTGGAGAAGATAAAAATAACTTTTCAAAGTGTCAGAAGAGAAATTCTGATCACCAAGAAATTACTAAATAAATATAAACCTCAGAAATATATATAAACGTTACGTAATCGAAATAAGGAAATATTAAAAAGGCAAAAATATTTTATAGGATATTAAGAAAAAATATTCTCTGAAGTAATAAAGTATTGATGGAAAATTGGTAAAGAATGTATATTTTCCAGTTAGGTAGATATAATTAGTATGCAGTAAATTAATAAAACAGTTTGGGGAAATGAAACCGAAATTTACTATTCATCGATGTGAATGGAAATTTTAGATTAAAAAAAAAGAGCTAAATGGTAGAAACACTAATATATAATATAATAATATATAAATTTCATTTTTTTTTCAATAAACTTTACCTGTTACTTTCCGAGCTACATAATTATTCGTTTCTGAGTGAACTATGAAGTATAACATGTAAGGGAAATTATGCTAATAGGACCAAACTTTGAATGTCGCAATTCTTGCAGAATTTTTTTCTTTTTTTCCATAGTAAAATTATTTTTTATACAATATAATTTTTATCCCAAATACGATAATTTCACTTTTTTTATGTTCACTTTACTTCCAGTGCCCTGGAGTTTTTCACAGATTAGATGTCACCGTTATTTTTAGCCTTTTTATGATAATGCTACTATTTAAAGAAATTCAAGGTTAACCCCAATAACTATTCCGAGAAGAATTATTTATTTCTTGAACTTTTATTATCGAGGAAAAAATACAGATAAACTCATGTAATTTATTTTTCAAGAAAAGAGATAAAAACATCAAGTCCAACCACATATATAGGTAATCTTTAAGTTATCAGATTATCATTTATATTTATATATATATATATATATATATATATATATATATATATATATATATATATATATAAATTAAATTAACCTGACTGATTCATTAACACCTAGCAAATGTTACTGAAGGTAGATTGATGAATAAAATTTACTAAGTTTTTAATTTTTTAGTAACAAATGAAGATGTCAACTTGATTTTTTGGGGTGTGTAATCTTCATGTAAATATGTAAAAATCAATTTCTAATTTTTTTTTTAAGTTCGGTCTTGAAAGCGATGAAGAAAGGTATACAATTTTTGAAGAATGATTGCAAATTTTCCTCATTTTCGATTGTACAAAACGAGATATTTACTCAATCTGGACTTATAAATACTGTTCAGATAAATATCTTAAAACCATTTTATGATTTTTTTGAATTTCGATTTTTTAAAGGATGAGACGGTGTACGGTGCGGCGGCTCTACCAACACAGCCACTGCCAGTGTTAATTTAACAACGCGATTGGCTGTATCTCCTTCAGGTTATTTGACTAAAAAGCATAAAATAAAAAAAACTTTTTAATTAAAATAAAAAATTGGAAACGTAGTACGGTCTCCTCCTAGTGGTGTTTGTAGGGTAATGCTAAGAACCAAACAAAATACATTTTTATTCCTCGAAAGAACGGATAACCAGTTTTAACTACTATTTTTAAGATGGAAAACGATTATTTTGAAACCCGCATTCTTCAGATCAGTAAATGTCTCAAATCCTGTACCGACCAAACTGTTCCTCGGAAGAAATTAGAATACACTGATAGCTTTTATAAATTGAACAGACTTTAATTCTTATTTTCATTATTATTCTCACTAGCATGAATTTAATGAACTCAAGGGGGGGGGGGGTAAGAACCCCTTAATCAAGGAGATATGAGTGATAAGTCCAACCTCGTAAACGAAGCGTGCAAACTAATCCGATCACAGATGTTGTTTAATAAAAAGTAACTGTATTTAAAAAAAAAATCATACCTGTACAATTTGTAGATATCTAGTTATTAATTTGCTCTCCTTTATTCTTAATCAGTTCACGTACACGATTTAGCATCGATTAAACAAGTGTACTAACATTTTATTTTATTTCTTCATTAGGAAATCATACCAACATTATTGCTTTAATCAGATCAATTTTTGTGGTACAATTCATTTTTGAGAGTCGTTTTTTGACTGTTGTTCAAAGAGTTTCAATCTTAGTCACTATTTTCAAGTTGTGTCACTACCTTTCCTTCAAAATCTTAATATATCCATCGCTTTAATCATACCATCTACTGGAAGTAACAAACAAGGGCCTTCAATTTTGAAACAACCCTAAAATATTTTTTTTTCTTCGGAAGTAACTGTTGTATATGAGTCGGAGATGTATTTTTATCTGATGCTTTCTGAAGTATGGAACCCTTTACCCCTAAACGTAAAAATGTGACTCTTCGGAAAACATAAAATTTTTCCACTCTTCTTTGATCCAATTATCATGTTCTCTGGCCTATAAGAGCCTTTTGTTGCATATTTTTGTGAAAAAGCAGCTTTTAAGTTGGCCGATGAGCTTTCCGTCCAGCTGCAAGAAGTCGGTTTCTAACAGTTTTCAAATGTAAATCTATTCCACTCGCTGCTAATTCTCGATTTAAGTCCACAGCAAATAGTTTTGGATCAAGTTTACTTTTTCTTAATCCTATGTTGGAATAGTTTTTCATTTACGATAACATTTGCCCTTTCTTTGAGGTAAAAAAAACCACTTTAATTTTTTTTAAAAATAGCATTCATTGTTTCTAGTCTTAACACGACATTTAAAAGCTACTTATTTGTCGTAGTGTCATAACGGTATGTCCAGAAAGAGAAACAATTTTCATGCGCTTTCTCAGAGATGTTCATTATTATATATACAAGACAAACAGAACAAAAAATACGAAAATATAATTTTGTAATAAAAAATGAAATAAACTTTCACAGAAAATTAGCCAAAAGGCTGTGCTCCCCCTGGCTAGAAATATATTTTTGAATGTAATTTTATAAGTTACGTTTTTATAAAAAAGCCTGCATAAAAAAGGTTTCTGGCGGCCAAGGAATTCGCCTTCGAGAGATCTTTATTATTTAAGAGAAATTTTAACTGGAAAATGAAAGAATGTAAGTACGCAAGTAAAGAATTATGTAAAAAATTATTCTACACTTTGAATAAAATGTTTACTTACGAAATTCATAGTGACTGTATTTTCCCACCCCTTGGATTTTAATTAGATCCTTAATCGGGAGTTAAAATTTCTTAATAATCGCCTTATCCAGTCTAAAGATAACAAACAGAACGTAAATTGATGAAAAACAGGAAAACAATTAGGCTTATCACCACCCCCACCCCTGAATGAAATTTTTCCAAATACACAACCAAAGGTCACGGATTAATTTAATGGAATCATCTAATTAGTAGAAGATTGTGAAATGTAACTCGCGTCCAGAAACGAACAAAAGTCTAGGAACAAAAGGATGTTTTACTTTCATTCCTATGCGGGGGTTTGAGTAATACCACCTGAATGTATCTTGTCTAAGTAGCCAAGATGCCCTTTAATACCCTTTAGCTAAAAGGCATTATATTATGAAAAAATTTCCTAACTTTGAGTAAAGTCTGAAATACGGGGGTAAGATTTGAGATAAATTCATATTACCCTGTTCTTTTGACCGTTGTGACCATAATTAAATGGCATCAATGTCTCAAATTTTCAAGCGAATCGGTCTCTCGAGTCCTAATTATCAAGCAAAAAAATGCCAACATATGTATTTATATATCCTTCAGAACTTTTTTAATAGTAAATAACGTTTTTTTCTTTTTTGTTAGAGGGTTAGAGGATGATGAAATTCAGGATCAGAAAAAACCGACAATTAAAATTTGATCCGATTACCGTATTTTTCCTTAGATATAATATGAGTATACACAAAGTTTATGTATAGTTGAGTCAACTTAAAATTTGTTATTTCAACTTAAAGTAGTTATTTTTACTTCCTTGTACGAAGTAAAGGAAGTAAAAATACATAGTAAAGGAAGTACATACGTGTGTATGTGCGTATGTATCTCGTATAACTCAAAAAGATTAGCCGCAGGATGTTGAAATTTTGGATTTAGGGCTGTTGTAACATCTAGGTGGTAACAAACGGGGTTCCCATAGAGCGCTGTTTTGGGAGGTTCAGTGGGGTACCTTTATAATATCTCTGCAAACAATCGTTCGATTTTCAAAATTCAAACAGAGCATTTGTTAGTCGACTGAAGGCTAATTTTTACATGCGTCAGGTACCTTCTCGATCTAACAACAGATCACGGTTTTTTGGAAATGTTATTGAATCTTCGCAACCAGTCTTCTGATTTTCAAAATTTAAACGGGGTGTTTGCTAGCATAATACAAAATCACGATCGAAAATTGTTTGTCAACAATTTTTTTTTCGGCAGTCTTGTTTTTACTTCATTGTACGAAGTAAAGGAAGTATTGTGATCGCGAAAAATTTCGGTTTTCAGATTTTAACGGAAATATCCATTTTGACCATCCATGAATCAATTTTGACTAGTTTCGGCGTGATGTCTGTAAGTAAGTATGTATCTCGCGTAACTCGGAATCGATTAGCCGTAGGATATTGAAATTTTTATTGGACTGTTGTAAAATCTAACAGTGAACCTTCCCTTTTGATTACAATCGACTGAACCAAAAGTGTAAAAAAATCCCAAAACCCCAAAATTTTAATTTTGGACTTTTTCTTAATTGCAGTAATAAGCTCTGATCGAGAGCTTTTCAACTATATATCATAAGTAGTACTCTTATATCTACTGGTTCCAGATTTATAGCCAAATAAAATTTTAATTAATGAAATATTTGGATCTTACAAGGGGAAAGAGCACATCGGTTCAATTCCGACTTCATCTCCTTTTTTTTAACCTTGTTTTTTTATTTAAATATAATGATTTATTAATAATTATTAACCTCAGTAAAAAAATGTTTACAATAAATAATAATCCAATAATAACAATAAAAAACTACCAAAAAATGACGGAAGTTTTTTATGGAATAAAATTTTATATACATTTCATTTAAAAAAAAGTGTATATGTAATTTAATAGGCGTTAAATCGCCTCTGGTGTCCACATCAGAATTTTTTTTTTATAATGTAAATAATTTTTTTAAGTATATTATTATAACTTAAATAAGAATAGTATGTAAATTAAAAAAAAATTCCTTTTAACATTAATCTATTTTAACATATATTTTTACGTTATTTAATTTATTTTCCTAGTATGTACGTTGCAATCTGTTGAATTAGTGAACAATAAGCAATCCCCTTCACGGCCCAGTGAAATGATTATTATAGGGTTGGCATATAAATAAGGTGTAATCGTGTACTGACTCAGGCCGACATTCTTGAAACCTGTGGTTAATTGAACCCCAACCACCAAAGTACATCGGTATCCACTGTCTAGTATTCAAATCAGTATAAAAGCGATTAACGCTTATTAGGACTTGAACCTCAGAACCTTCGACTTAGAAAATAAACTGTTAAAGCAACTGATTTGCGACAACGAGTTAATCATTAGACTAGCCCGTTGGGCTAATTATTATTTTTGGCTGAATTTATGAAAAATTGTTGAAAACAAAAAACAAAAATATAATGAACACTATAACAAAAAAAAAAAATACTGCAGTAAAGAGAAGATAAGATTTTATTTATTTATATCTTTGTAATAAACAAATTATATACCAAGAAATAAATACAAATAAATATTATGTACAATATTATATAAAAATAATAATAACAACAACGAATGACTAGATAATTCAGACTTAACGATTAATAAACTAATCTAATTACTGTACAAAGGTAAAATTATGGAAGAAGATAATTCCTTCCTGAAAAACTTACATTAAAAAGTAATAATATCAGTTTTTATACAGAAATTTTATATTAGGTTTAACAACGGTAATTTTTTTTTGTTGTAAAAATATACTATATATAACAGCTTTTATAACAGTTTTTATTGTAACCAAACACTTGGTTAATGTTATACTTAATACTAATATTTTTTTATCGACCAATTAAAATTAAAAATGCTATAAAATTTCTAGAGAAAAAAAATACAAAAAATTATTATTTTTAAACCTCATTTTTGTGTTTTACATCAATACTAAGAAACCTAATTTCATTATTACAATCAGTATACTATTAGTACATAACATACAAAACACAGTAATCATCAATATGACTAGAAATATTGTACCTTATTTCTTTATTATAAAGATTTATTTCTTAATAAATAAAAAGATAAAAACTAAAGGGAAATTACATCAATTTTAACTGATTTTTCGAAGAAAATTACTAAGGAAGAAGGCCCGTTGAAATGATTCGTTAAGCAAAACGATTGAGGTCCGACAGTGACATGATATGTCGCCCGTAGTCAGCGATCCTAGACGTGCGAAAGACTATAACAATCTGTCGTACCATTGCTGCACGTTCCACTTTCTGCCGCTTATTTCCAGTAGTTATTTCAAAGATTATCTCTTTTCCTTGAATTTGCAGACCCTCGTGATGGAGGCTTGGCTGCTGGAATGGGCCACCACGACTAAGGGAAGATCCTTATATAAGTTTATACTGAATCTGGAGGGATGGTATGCCTCGAGCTCGTTTTTAAGGGCAACGGGTGCCCGGGTTCTTACCAACCATGTTAATTTAAACCAATGTCTGTTTCGGATCCATCCGGCAGCTGATGAGCTGTGCGTCTGCGGGGAGGTCCAGTCAAATGAACACCTGATGTTTGACTGCCCTGCTCTTGAGGGGGGTTGGGACAGTGACCGGGCCACCCTGAATCTTAGAGGTCAAGGGGAAAATTGGCCACTCATAAGCGGCGAGTCAATATGCGCCTACCCATTTTAGCAAATATATGACAAGTGAGCGGTTGGAACACGTAAGCCGGTGGTGTATGGCACCGCGCTTAGTCCGCTCATGTTGTTAGGTAAGCTCTAGGAGTTATTTAGGATACTGGTCGCTAAACTGTTCGATGCTCAGTTGCTGTTAGTGACACAGACATTCGATCTTGTGCTTTAGGGCGCCGAATGGAGTGGTGACGGGAGAAATTGCAAGCAATCCAATTTCATTGTATTGTCTCTATATTCTACAAGTAATTTTCTATCCGCTCATTAATTTGAGTTAATAATAATTATTACGTAATTAATAAGCAGATACTGAACCTAATAAAATGAAAGTCGACCAAGAGTTTAATATTCAATTTTAATTTTTTGTAGAAAAACATCCTTAGCTTATATGATTAAACAGATTCCTTTTAAAGCGAAAGAAATTAACAGGTTAACGCATGAGAAAAAATATAAGAATCCTGTTAAGTTTTCATTCATTTTCATAATTACGACTCACCCGATAGCATTATTTTCTGGTATCAACACTAAGCATTATCATCATCAGAAGAAGGGGACAAATTGTAAGCTTAGACGTTAAACAATGAATCAATTTGGTCTCCATCCTTCTTGACATTTCGCTATCAGTTCGCCCTCTTTTTGTAGCTTGGGTGAGCGTTCTCATTAAAAGATATATAAAAATATATCTTCCTTCGTAAAAATTCCATGTCATTCATCAATTTTATTCTAACTTGACTCCATATATATTTCTTAAAATTATATATTAATCTTACTTATTTTTTAAACCGATCTCCTTGGCATAATGGTAGCTTTTCTGCCTTTCATCTGTAGATTCTGAGTTCGAGTCCCGGTCAGGCATAATCTAACGCTACAAAAAAGTCTTTTATCATCCTCATCATCAATAACCGTCAGCAGCAAACACAGGGCGCCAGTCAAAGTAAACGATATAAAAAAGAATTAATTGCTATTTAGCTTTCTCTTTTTCATGTCAATTATAAACATTCAATACAACTATTTACTGTCATGAGGGAAAAAATTTGTAGATGTTGAATTTGTGTCGATAATAATTATAAATTAAAAAAAAAATTCTTCATTTGCAAGTAGTATTATGTACAATAAAAGAAAATATATAAAAGTGTACCTGTTAACGATTATATAATTATTTATCAGAAATTTTTTATGATAAAAGGTATTTTTTTTAATGATAAAAACTATACTTGTTTATCTTTGCTGGTAAACTAAAAGCTTTAGTAGCATAACTAATTTCATAATGATAAAATGGTATTTATGTTAATGCGTGTAAATTTATTTATTTATTTTAATAAGTTCTGTCTATAAATGATTAAGAAAACTAAACAAACGAATGTCTCTTTTTTTACTATATTTTAAACTAACACGAGTTTACGTACGTAAGAAACAAGCATATAAAATAATATAAAGGTTGCTTATTGATTACTTAGTAATCTAACTTTTACATTTGTTCTTGACCAATCTATGCGTTTTCAAATCAGCAGTTTAAAGATAATCAGTCATGTGTTTTTTTCTTATATATGTCTTTCTAGGTTAGGAATGGTTGATTATCCTTTTAACAAGCAGATTACGAATATGTATGTTTGTAGTAATTAAAAGTATATATAATAATGACTAGTACGATTTGTTATTTGTAAAACATTTTATATTAAAATAACTGTTAAAGGAAATGCAGTTACTATAAAAAAAAATATGACGTACATCCTGACCCCGCAGGAGAAGACACCCACCATGTGACAGTTGCGGTCGCCACGCCACCCCCTCCGTACCAAGCCCTTATGGGCTTTACCGGTCATCTTCAAAACCTCGAAAAAAGCCATCTCTCAGCCTTGTTCTTGCCTCAGTCAGGATGCCACCGATGCGAATGCCACATGTGACATTCCTACCGGTGTACCTACCAAAAAAAAAAACAAAAAATAACAAAAAAAACTACAAACAAAACACATCTTACGTTAGTCTCAAAAAAGACTGAGTAAACAAAATATGGAAAGGAACTTAAATCCACTACCTACTCGAAGGCAAAAGAGTGAGTTCAACACGCAATTACAACAAAACAAACCAACAACTACATTTATTGTGGACCATTAAGTATAAGACAAGCCGACAGTCAATCGTTTCCTTCCAAGAGTTAAGATATTAATTCACCGCAGTGCTGTACACCATTATATTAACCCGTGCAATAGTGTGTGTCACGGTGCACTTAAAAATGTTTCTTCCGGTGTATCGTATTTGATAAATATACACAAATTATTGGGGCACTCAGACAGACAGTGCGGAAACAGCAGAGTATATTGTGCTTACACTTTTCTTCAATGTGATGCGTAAGACGACCTTGTACTCGCAGAGCGTTCCCGCAATCTAGTTCAGATTCTACCATCGGAACTAGAATATTTAGTAAACTGTTTTTATTTAATGATACCAATTAAACAGAATAGACTAATGAAATTTAGAGATCAGAGAATTAAACTTCTGAAAAAAAAACATGATTTTCCAGTTGTCTAGACAATTTTAAATATGTGTCAAATTAGCGAAGCAATCTTCGGTAACAAAGTATTTCAGTGTTACTTTTATTCAAATCTTATTGTTATTGAAATATGTTTTCGGTAATTTATGTCTCGTTTAGCGATTTTTGGTCCAATAGTGTTCAAATAATACTCAAAATCTTGACAGGAAATATGTGAACAAATTTTAAATCTACTTAAGTAAACAAATTTTTATTTCTTCCGTGAAACGTCTAGTTGATTTACGTAGTTGTAGAAACGGCATGCAAGCGATTTGGCTTAAAGATTTCTTAGTAAGCTATCTAAAATGACATAAATAGCAGAAATTGAAATTAAAATCCCGTCTTCAGTCAAGTTGTTGGTGAATACTGAATATTGTTAGTGATGCACAAATTATTCTCAACTTTTGTTCACAATATTTTGTTCGTCAAAAGGACAGAACAGTTCACAGACTTTCCTTTGTTGTTAGAAACAATCTCTACTTAATGTTCAAAACAACATCACAGGCTCATTGTTCTGCATATATTTTCAAAAACGTGTTCTGCGCAGAATTGTGATCGATTGACGGTTTTACATTTCCTCTCTCGCACTGATGCGAAGTTTTTATCTACAAATATCTACCACATATTTTTTTTTATTATAATCCACATTCTTTTAGTCATTGTAATAAAACGAACATGCCAGTTATTTTTTCTTTTATTTTTAAATAAATATTTCTTGGTAAAATAGCTACTACTTGGAAAATGACCGTTAATTGAAATACTGTGGAATAAAACACTTTCAAGTTGAGGAATAACAATGAGAAAAGGTTCGTTATAAGGCAGAGTTATTGGTAATTTATTTTTCGTGCGTTTCCCATGTATATAAAACCGTGTTAGTATTAAAAAGTGAATGACGAAAATTTTCTTTTATATTTTTTTTATTTTTAAAAAAAATTTTATGAAATAAAATTAAGTTGCACTATTTAATTGAACTGATTTAGAAAGTCAGGATCGTTAGGAAAGTTCTCGGCCTGACTTAGAGATGGCGCAAGTATGACCAAACGACTACGATATTTGTCAAGTATGATTCTTTAGATGACATGCTGCAAAGTTTCAGAAGATATATTTACTTGTTTGTTCCTGCCATTCTAGTAAAGCGCACAAGTTTTGATATTTTCTGAAAAGAATGAATAAATATGTTCGGGCTAATATTAATTATTTCGTTTTAAAAGATTTAACCGCGATAGACCCAAAAAAAGAGTTACATTTCACATTAATGGATTTTCCCCCTTATTTCACAATTAAAAGCCGGGTTTTTAGTGGAATTTAAACCTGTAGTAGAATTCAAGATGATGAACGCTCGGGGGACACCCGAAAAACCTCTACGAACGACGACATCGTAAAAAAATCCACAACACCATAATAAATGATGGCCGATTGAAAGTACGGAAGCTTGCTGACATTGCAAACATCTCGACTGACCGTAGACACGATGTTTTTCGTATGAAAAAGCTATCCGCTCGAAGGGTGCTGCGTTTGTTAACAGTTTAATAAAAACGGATTCGACTGAATACTTTTCAGGGGTGTTTCGTCTTATTTAAACTTATGAGTTTCTTTGACGTTGTATAACAGTAGATGAAACATGGAATTCACCATTATACGTGATAAAGCGAATAGCGGGTGAGTTAAGTCATAGAAATCGAAAACGGTCTCATCTGCAGGAAATGAAACCCACGGCTACGTTTTTTGGTATTCTTATTGTTTGATGCTCATAAACTACCTGGAAAATGGTAGGACCATTACGAGAGTGTATTAAGCTTCACTACTGAACCGATTAAAAGGTTCTGTTCGGGCAAAACGTCTACATTTTACCAAAAAGAAAGTGTTCTTTTACTATGATAATCCGCCTGCATATACGTCTCTCGAGTTACTGCTGCAAAACTCCACTACCTATGTTTAGAAGTGCTTCTATACGGGCTGTATTCACCGTACTAGGCTATCAGCGATTACTGCTCATACCGACCTGAAGAAATGGCTCGTTGGACCAAGATCACTTTAAATGATGAGGTCAAAAGTGAGACAAGAACTTATTTTTAAAAGTTGGACTGATCGCATTACACTGAGGGTAATAAAAAGTTGGAAAATCCAACGACTTTCCAGCTACGTTTAGACCAACGTGTAAATGAATCGTATTGCACGGTAATTAAAAAATAAAATATCTGAAAAAATCTTGTATTTTCTCTTTGCCAGATTGAGAACTTCCCGAACGACCATTGATAAGACAAATCATTATTTTTAACGTTACCAACGAGTTATTAAGTTTCAATCAGGTCGGAAATGATGTGTAACAACAGTAATTAATTTAAAAAAAGTATAATTAAATTAAAAATTAAAAGTAAATTAAAAGTATAATTAAAAAAAAAATATTTATCACCTCAATGCATACATAGATACATACAGTGATGTATACGTGCAATGTATTATACACACAATGATTAATTAAATAATATTATTAGTTGTTATATCGATTGATATTCAGTTAAGAAGGCTTTGCAACTTGTTATGCGTTCCGATAATGACTTTACACAAAACTTATTAATTTAATGAATTGATTTTAGGTTTTTTCAAATGTTTAATTTTTATTATAAATTCCACGTATACCTCTCTAATAACCTCTCACTTCACATGTATGTAGACATTGTATTGAGGTGATATTTTTTTTTTAATTTGGACGAATTTGAAGGACAGATATATATACTGTTATACATCATTTCCGACCTGTTTGAAACTTAATAACTCGTAATTCCTCTCTTAATAACTTCTCTAATTCGAATCTCAAGGGACCAATATTTTTTTTCGATTTAGGGAATTTTGTAATTAGAGGTAAAATAATGAAACTAAAAAATTGTATAGAAAAATTTGATAAATTAATAAAAATTTATGTTAATCTGTAATAATGTACTAGAGTACTAAATTACGTTGGAAAAGACAAAATGTGTATAGTATTACATAAACATTAAAAAAAATAATAATACAGTACAATATTTAATTATTTATAAAAAAAAAAGTATTTTTTCTTTTTTAGTTTTTTGTGGCAGATTTGAAAATCAAGGGTATTTTCTATCTTCACTAATGCACTAAATACTCAATCTTCTACTTTGCTTGAACTTTTGAAGAATGTTCGAAGGTTATTTATTGCCGATTTCGCGTTTTTTTCTGTAACTATAATTTCTACTTGTTCCGTTTCGTCTTCTTCATCAGAATTCTTACCGATAGTTAAATGTGACACAGAGGCGATGATATCATCGGTTGGAGTGGCATTAACTGCAATATCATCATCAAAATGTGCGAACAAGTCAAATGAAATTTCGTCCATACTAATGTTAGAGTTTTTAAAAATTACACTCCATTCTTCTGAAATTGAGAAAGGTCTACAAATTCATCTTGATTTTATACACTATTAAATTGAATTTACTGCTATATACTTTTTTGGAAATCGTGTACAGTATGTAAATTTTTTATTGAAAACCTTTTCATCAAAGAAATATACTCGTATGTATACCAAGTCCTCGAAATTATCGAATAAAGGAGGTGATTTAATTCGATTTAAAGAGGATTTTTCAAGAGGGTAAAGTAAATATTCGATTTAGGGAGTTATTCGAATTAAGGAGGTTCGATTTAAGGAGGTTTGACTGTATTAGTTATGGTAGATACTTTTTTTTTATTCATAAATTATCTTCCATAAATGAGCGATAGCATATACTTTGTCTTTTTTGCTATTTACTGAAAGTTAAACGTAGATATATTACTAAACCGAATAGTAAGTAAACTGTTACGTAACGACTCTTGCGTAACTCTTACGTAACGACTCACGTAATCGAAGGTGTGGTAAATGAAGTTATTAATTTTATTTACAAGCAATCGTTAATGCGATTTCAAATCTAAATAAATCATCTTTGTACAACAAATTTCTAAGAATAGAAAATACACTACAATTAATAGCAATATTGTATATCAACAAAAATTTAATCGAATAAAATACCCACTATACCTGAGCGTAAGAACCAAAATTACTGTAGTCTTTTAGAGATAAGATAATATGTACATCGGTAACCAAAAACATTATCTTTTTTTATCCGTTCTTCACAATAAATAAATTTAAATACTATTTTAATAGATTCAAAATAATATATTTTGACTATCACAACTAATTAATCCAAGCAGAAGTTTCCGGCAGTAATAAATAAGATGCAAGTTGCATAAGAATAATAATTGAAATTTTGTATTATTACTGATGGAGTTTTTCTGTTCAAATTGAATGTTAATACTAAAAAAATATTGTATTATAAAAAAAAATTACGAGCGTAATAATATTACAGCCGCATTGGACAGGTTTTCTTACGTCCGTAGCGGAACTTCCCGGCCAATCAGTAGCTGCTACCACCATTTTCACTGTTTGAACAATTCTTATTGGCTCTTGGATCTTCAGGTGTCCATACTTTAGCATACATTACACCGTTACAACCATTTTCTTTATTACTTGACCATGAAAGAGAATGAGCTGCGTATGGAGACCCATATGCTCCTGAAACAAATGCAAAAAACTAACAAAAAAAGAATTTTGACAAATAAGTTCGCTTAAATCATAAGTTTATATATTTTGTTTTTTCCTGGCTAATACAGCTGGAATAGCTAAATTAAAGGGGAAAGTGCGTTGATCATGTAAAGTTTTTTTGCAAATCCTTACGTTTTGAGATCCAATTAGTTTATTTAGACCCAAAATCATATATACGTATATAAATGCGTACGTATCTGTGTCGCACTGCTTTTGGCCTTATATCACAGGATTGTCCAAACCGATTGTTTTTTCAAATTTTGCCCAAATATTTCTATCTATGGGGCATTGATGATCATTCATTTCATTAAGGGGGTGGGATTTTCGCGGTAAAACTATTTTGATTTTCTTCTGAGCTGTTTTAGAGAAAACTTTGTTAAAGCAAATTTGTTACTTACAATGGATATATAAATAATCAAAAAAAACTGTTTTCAAAACATCAAACCCCACCTTTCAAAAATTGAAATATATGTTTTTTTTGTTCTTTCTTCCTTCGTTATAATATTCTTCAAATATTTTTTTGAAAATTTTAATCTTTATATATAAAGCTATCAAGAAACATCTACAATATTTTTAAATTATAGATTGAACTAAAATGTATAAAACGTTTTTGAAAATTTAGTTTTTTTTATTTTAGCCTCTATTGAAGCGGGGTGTTAGATTTAATAAAAATTCTTTTATTTGCTGGGAAAATTGAGAAATACTTTGCCAGTTTTTTTTTTTTATAATACTTATATAGAGGTATTATTTCGTGATATTTTCTAAATTATTGGGTGTTTATTCAGACTTCAATAATTTCGTTATTAAATTTTTTTTTAATAAACCTGTGTAATAAAATGATGGAAAATATTTACTAATAAATGATACTTAATCCTAATTTACATTTTCATATGAAAACTTTAATAATATTATCCAAAATCATGCGATCATGAAATTTTTTGAGATTTTGATGAAAATAAATGTATTAAAAACGTTCGGAGTCCAAAAATTAATTTTAGAAAATAGATTGTCTTAAATAGATTGAAACATAGATTGTCTATGTGTGTCTTCTTTGAAACTGTAGGATTTCACTACATATTTAATTTATTAGATTTAAATACTTTTAAAATTATAACCTGATTGTAGTCCAAGAGCTTTGTAAACTGATCAGGATAAAATTTTGAAATATACATTGTCGCGTGTTCGTGGCTCGATCAACATATATTGAGAGATTGATAATTTTTCTAAATTATCAATCTCTCAATATATGTTGATTATAATAATCAGCATATAATTTATATAATTACAGTTTATTGGTTAAAAACATAACATAATGACAATGATAATAAAAATATTAATAATAAGCAACAACAAAAAAACAATTAATGAAAAATGGTAAATAAACAAATATTAATCATAGTAATTACTACCACAATAATAATCAGAGTAATAGACGGTAATAATAATAGTAAAGGACAATATTATTACATGTCGGTAACAAATAAATAATCATAAATGTCAATCATAATAATAAACAGATATTGCATTCAAAACAGAATTTAAAATAATCGTCAGGATTTATAAATAGAATCGTCAGGTAAATAAATAGAATAGAAAAGCAGAATTCAGTACCATAGCATGACCGCTAGTCCTAACACTTTTAATCACTAGTCTTGTATGACTAGTGATTAAAAGTGTTATCTACTGTAGTCTATTAAGTAATACTGTAGATCTATTAAGTAGTCTTATCTACTGTACAGGTCTAGTACAGTAGATAAGAAATGTATCTATTTCATGCAGGTCTTTCACAGCAAATACCTTTGTTGTTCACAAACGCAACTATCTCAACAGTCTATGAATAAAATTTAATACATTATCTCTTTCACTTAGAGTCTTATAGTAATTCACCGAGAGTATTTCTTGTTTACTGGAATTACTCGTGGCGTCATCTTGACTGTATCGAACTTAATTCACGCTGAAAATTCGCTCCTTCACTATCCTCCTCGCAGACTCACATCGCAGCCTCTCATCGCTGAACTGATGTCGTAACGTCTTGCTAGAGTGGTTCGCAAAAATTATTTTTAACTGGTCTTCCCATAACTATACTCCTAGCTTCTTTACCTGCTGACCGGACCCAACTCTAAGTGCGAGAAAGATCGACTGAGCCCTTTCATTCTCATGCATTCCTAAACCTGATCCGGTAACTCTTCTCACGGTACAAACATTTGTTCATTGTGTGTCAGAAGGCAGTATTACAAAAGACGATTGTTAAGCAAACTTTTCCCTTTTAGTCCCTTTCTGGATTCCTCCAGTTATTATATTTTCTACTACTTTCATAATAATTGATAGGAATCTGTTACTCAGGTCCGCTATACCGGTCTCGTT
Source organism: Lycorma delicatula (assembly GCF_047948215.1). Lineage (NCBI taxonomy): Eukaryota > Metazoa > Arthropoda > Insecta > Hemiptera > Fulgoridae > Lycorma > Lycorma delicatula. The sequence continues at coordinate 85,554,587 of NC_134456.1, read as the reverse complement.
ACAATATCCTAACTTTAAAAACTCAAAGGATTATATATTTATTACACGACTACCCAAAAAGGAGTGTAATGTAATTAAAAATGAGTTATGATTGAGCGTTCGTAGAGTGAGGTTGTGCGTGGGCAGTTATGGCTTGCTTAACCCACCGGGTTGGTCTAGTGGTGAACGCGTCTTCCCAAATCAGCTGATTTGGAAGTCGAGAGTTCCAACGTTCAAGTCCTAGTAAAGCCAGTTATTTTTACACGGATTTGAATACTAGATCGTGGATACCGGTGTTCTTTGGTGGTTGGGTCTCAATTAACCACACATCTCAGGAATGGTCGAACTGAGAATCTACAAGATCCTCTGAAGTATTTTCTAAACGGTAATTACCGGCGGCTAAACAGAAAAAAGAAAAAAGTTATGGCTTGCTTATTACCCCCCCCCCCATCATGTTGGTCTAGTGGTTATACTAGTCATTGCAAATCAGCTGATTTCGAAGTCAAGAGTCAAGGGTTCAAATCCTAGTAAAGAGTTACTTTTATAAGGATTTGAATACTAGAGCGTGGATACCGGTGTTCTTTGGTGGTTAGGTTTTAATTAACCGTACATCTCAGCAATGGTCGACCTGAGACTGTACAAGACTACACGTCATTTATGTTCATTCATACATATCATTCTCATTCATCCTCTGAAGTAATACCTTACGATGGTTCCAGAAGCTAAACAGAATGACAGAGAGAGAGTTTTGGCTTGCTTATCTTTAGTGATAGTTAGAATATTTAAACTCTGTTCAATATTACGCGTATATGTTTGTTATTTGAATAATATACCGTAATATGATATTCTGTTGATTGTTTATTTTTTATTTCAATTTGTTTTTCACGCCGACTTTAATATGTCGTGTTCTGCTTGTCTAAAAACAGTGCGCGGGTCGAAAAGCATTGTGTGCAGCAACTGTAGCCGTAATTTTCACCCACAATGCGTTAATCTTACTCAAGAAGAGATTAATTTCGTCGTGCAAAAAAAAAATTTGTAGGTGTGCCATTTGTGAAAATGAAAAAAGAAAGAGAAAGAATGAGAAGAAAGCTGCCGATTGCGACAATCGGCAGCTGAAGACGGTTCGATTACTATGAAAGATATTGTTAAGTTACTGAACGAAATTCGCAGAGAAAACCGAGAAATGGGGAGAAATTTGGGGTATTCGATCGAAGCATGCCACAAGGAAATCGGGGCTCTATCAAAACTCGAAGCTCAAAAAGACAAAATACAACACGTCCTAACTAAGTTGACGATCTATCGGGTGAGCTAAAAATTGAAAAGAATAATAAATTAATTTTGCTAAACAGAATTGGTGAACTTGAACAGTATTCTCGTGCAAATAATTTAGAAACATATGGTATACCCGAACAGAAAAATGAAAATTTAGATTTAGTAATTCAAAATGCCGCTAAAGCTCTAGACTACCAGATATCTGAAAGCGACATAGATGTGTGCCATAGGCTGACTAACAGCACCCAAAAAGACCGGCTACGATTATAGTTCGCTCCACCAGAAGAACCGTAAAAGATGGCATCTTAAGTAGAAGTCGTGTCAAGAGGGGCTTCTCAACGAAGAACCTTTCTCTCTTTTTCCTTGTTAGCCTCCGATTATTACCGTTCAGGTATTACTTCAGAGGATGAATTAGGATGATATGTGTGAGTGTAAATGAAGTGTAGTCTTGTACAGTCTCAGTTCGATCATTCCTGAGATATAGGGTTAATTGAAACCCAACCACCAAAGAACACCGGTATCCACGATCTAGTATTCAAATCCGTATAAAAGCTACTAGGACTTGAACGCTGAAACTCTCGACTTTCAAGTCAGCTGATTTGGGAAGGCGCGTTCATCACTAGACCAACTCGGTGGGTCCTCAACGAAGAACCTGGGATAGCAAAATGATAATCCAGTATATATAAACGAAAATCTTTCAGCTGATCGTAGGAAAGTGTTTTCAATGGCAAGAGAATTGAAAAAGGAAAAGGGTTTCAAGTACATTTGGGTACATAGCGAAAAACTCTTTTCCTTAGAAGTGATGGCGTTTCTGTAATTGTGATTACTTCGGTTGATATCAATTAATTTAAATAGTATTTTGTTAAATTTGTATTTCTACTATTTACTGTTTTCTTTAAATAGTGTGTAATAGTAGTGTTCAGTGTTTGTTCTTAAATAATTTTTTTTGTTAAGTTTTTTATTATTCTTTTATTTTTTTATTTTATGGTAAATATTTATTTATAATTCATCAAAATATGAGGAGCATGCGTAAAAATTTTGACTTATTCTTAAATGAAGTTATTATTTTAAAATTATTTCCTAAGATAATATTATTAACTGAGACAGGGATTTATGATGAACTATATAATTATCGCATTGATGGATATAATCTTTATGCCAAATCTAACGAAATTTATAGAGCTGGAGGTATAATAATGTACGTGCAAAACGACTTGCAGTGAAGGTCGATGAGGCTACTTTCTTATCCGCTGACGGCATCTGTTTATCTTTGTCTGTTGATAATTATGTTTTTAATATGTTTTTCCTTTTTATCGATATCATCGGTTGAGAGCGAACGTATTTATTGATGAGTTACGCAATTTCTTAGATATCCACAATAGTAAGCCTGTAACGATGCTTGTAGAAGATATAAATTTGCATCTTTTAGAGGATAACGTTAATGGATGTTGTTAATAAATATAAATTTTGACTTTATTCTAATGGTATGGAGTCTCTGGTCAATATCCCTACGAGGTTGGATGCAGATTCTTGTATAAATCATTTTTTCATTAAATGTAAACAATTCAAAAATTTTTTTGCAGCTGATCATTAACCGCCTAGTATACTTTCAATAACAATTTCAATATTTTATGATACTCTTGAACTTCAAGCGATCAGATTCCCACCTCTACTCTACCAAAACAACTGAGTATGGTGCGCTCACAACGAAACAATCGCTTATATATAAACTCGTATCCATTCGATTTTCCCAGTACAATGAGATGCGGATACTCGCACTACAAATCTCAGGAATTTCCTGCATTTTACTGCGTTTCTCCTTGCAAATTAATATCTTTAATGCGATTTTATATTGCGTCAGGTAAAACTTCCACTACTCTTCCGCTACGATGAAAATCTGTGATATTTTTTGTTCTGTCTGATTTAAACTTTACGATTCAATTATAAAAATTTTCACGTTAATAAACATTTTACCTTTCTGTTTTAACACCCGCGAGAAAATTTCTGTCGGTTTTTACATTTTTAGAAGTTTATCATAGTACACTGTTCTTCCACAATACACATTTGAAGCGGAGTCGACGTTTTAAAATAAACTAACGAAGTTTTATCGATGGAAATTCTTTTCGAACAGCTGATATTTTTTGTGTTAGGGGTGCCGTATTGAACTTTAGACGGTTTCATTTTATTTTAATAAACAGTTTTATTGCCATTTATCTCTGTAATTATTGAACGATCTCCACAATTAACTTTTACAAAAGCCATGTCTTCAAACAGTAACATATACCGATTTTCAGTTAACAACCGTCATATTTATGTTCTACTTTATTTTATTTACTCTTAAACCGATCAATTAACGTCAGTCAATTAACGTCAATATTAATGTCAATTAACGTTCAGTATTAGAGTTTATTGGATTTTAAAGTCTTTTAATTATTTTATGACAGAATTTTTGAAAAGAAATAGGGTATTTCTTTCCCAGTATTTTTTTTAACGTAATTTATTGTAAAATTTCCTTTATTCCAACAGAAAAAAATAGCTGGTTATATGAATATTTGTTAAGTTTTTTACAAAAAATAATAAAAAGATGTAACTTTGATTAGTAAAAGATGTGTCATCTATTGAAACTTTTAACGTAGAAAAAATATCGTAAAATACGTACAGTGTTCCCTATTCCTTGTTAAATAAAAATGAAACTATGTAGGCGAGTATACGTACAAGTTGTATTAATAGAAACAATATGGAACGATTGTCGATGAGTGCAGGGTAATTGCTTACAAATAGCGGAGATACTATTTATAAAGAGGGTAAGATTATAATAAACTGGACTGATGATAGTGTCGTTCGGAGTAGATGGAGCAGCTGGAACTATCGGAGCACGACGCGACCGCGATAGTTCCGTGGCTAATCGTACCTTCTCCCCCGCTAATTGCTCCCATTCTGTTTACGATAGAACCCTCACTCGTTTCATCAAAATACAACTGCAACGCACCCAGTAATAAACATCCCCTCTTTCAACCCCACAACTATTCGCGAAACACGACACGCAGATATGTCGTATCATGTACTATATAAATGGAACAGGCGTATACGAACACAATATTCAGCGTTTTACTGTTTCCCCCCACATTGATGTAGAATTCATTGTTCATCATTTGTTATTTACTGCTTTACAACAACGTAATGAACTGCGGTACATTAATTACACACGGCGGTTATAATAATGATTAATGAAAATGAGATATGAATTTAAACAACTAGTGAGGATATTTGAGTTTAATTAACGAAAATAATAATTATAACAATAATAGCAACAAATTTTACACTAGAAAATAAAAGATTTTAACTACTATAACTTAATTTTTAATACGTAATTAATCCAGACAAATGAAATACTTTACTTTATGTTGAAGTAAGAATTTGAAATGCGAAGTTAATAATTTACATAGTTGTAACGTAATACTAATTGCATTATTTTAAACTATCAGCTGATTTATTGTAATACATTTACAACTATTACAACTCCAAACTTATAATACATTTTGTAGATCTCAAAATTTTTAAATTGTTTAATTTTTTTTAAATTTGTTGTATTAAATAATTTAAGACCGAAAACATTTAACTAAATTTTAAAATTAAATATTGTGATAATTAAATATTATCAGTTTACCTAATCAATTAATTATTAGTAATGTTGCCAATGATTAGTTATTCTGCTTTATTATTATTATTCCACACTTGCACAGCCTTTTGTCGGTGACATTTCCTAAGCTCGGAGTAATTTATACCAAGGAGATTAGGCTTAATAACGGAGATTATTATTATTATTACTTCGGACAGCCGCCAACAAAGCTGTGAGAGCTGTAACTGCTCTCAGCCGGCTCATTGCGAATATCGGCGGACCCACGGCCAGCAGACGGCGATTGCCAGCACACAGTACACTCCATCCTGTTATACGGGTCGGAAGTGTGGGACCAGGCATTAAGAGCTGCAAGAACCCGGAAGCGGCTCGCGCAGGTGCAACGCACCACAGCCTTGCGAGTCGCTTCCGCGTATCGGACGGTTTCCGAGCCTGCAGTACTGGTGGTCGCCAGCGTCATAACCATTGCTATTTTGGCAAGGGAGCGCCAGGTGACCTACAGGAGGCGGCGGGCAGACGAAGACCGGGAGACTATTGCCAACGAGGAACGCACTTGCACGTTTCCCCATGACAAGAGACCTGGGACCACGAAACCAGAGAACGATGAACCGCAAGGCTTATCCCTCTGGTCAGACCGTGGACGGAGCGGCAGCATGGAGAGATGGGTGACCTAGTTTTTAACGGATTACGGGTACTTCCCCGTTTACCTCCATGTCAAAGGGAAAGCGCCGTCCTCCGACTGCCTCGATTGCCCCGGTGTACGGGACGACGCTGAACACACCTTTTTCAAATGTGCTCGGCGGGCGGCAGATCGAGGGACACTATAGGCAGATCTCGGAATACTGAGCCCCCACAACGTGGTTGCGATGATGCTCCGTAAACTGAGCAGCTGGGAGAGTGTAGCCCAATTCGTCGGCAACATTTTTAGGACCAAAAAAGGTGACCTGGATAGTCCTGAAAATTAGGTAGCGCCTTCTCAGGCTAGTATAGAAGGACTCGGCGGAAGTATTGTGTTAAACGGTTCCGGGTTGAGTCCTGGTAGAAAGGGGGGTGGTTTTATTCGGTAGTCTGCTGATAATGATTGGATAATACCATCAGTGAGAGCCCGACACTCCTTGCGTAAATGCATCTTCACCTCCTAAATTAATTATTATTATTTATTTTTATTATTATTATTGTGATGTCATGTTATGTTTTTTGTTACCTGTTGTATGATCTAAATTTATTTATGTATACGGAAGATATTCATAATGTTTTGTATTACGTGTGACTTTTTTAGCTTGATGTTTTCTTTTCTCTTTCTTTTTCTTTTTGTTTTAATGTATTAAGATTTCCATTTGTTATATATTTTAGATACTTCTAACTTAGTTTAATCATATTTATTGTAATCTACCTCAATTAGTCAATTTTGGTTAGAGGTAGAAAAATAATCCAAATGAATAATATGTTTGTACGAAATTTCTTTGAAACTGAAAATAAATTAAAAATTAAAATTATTATTGTGAAGACCATTAATTTAAACATTAACTCTTTAAAATTTGTAATTCTGAAGGTAATACGAAATAAACGAGTTACTACGGGGCATTTTATTTGTATTACTTTCACGATTTTTCCGTATTTGCAACTTTGCTTATAACTCGAAAGCGAAGGCATTTATCAAGAAACAGTTTTCGCCATTGCTTTTCTCGTAAAACATTACGAGAAAAATCATTGACTCGTCACTGATTGACTTATCAGTGTATAGTTCAAACCACTTAGGTAAATGAATTTTAGAGGGTGCATTGTTTTTACAACGTAGGCATTCACTAAAGAAGTATTTTGCTACACTTCGCATATAATGATGTCAAACAGGACGAGCAATTTTTTTTATTAAAATATTTCAATTCTCTATATTTCGGGAATTGAATGTATCACAGTCATGAAAATTGCAATTTAGACTCTTCTTTAAAACCGACACGTGTTTCATAATTATTTAAAAATTCATTCTGTGGATTTAGCAAAGAGAGGAGAATGTTTATCATTAAACTCTATTAAGCCGAAGGTGAAGACCAAAATTCCCTCCAAAATAATAAATGGACCAATTTTCCAATATGTCCGCTAACACGTCAATTTATAAATTACGGTAGAATTTCTTCTTTTTTTTTTTTAATCTAATGTTTCTTTAGAAAACTTATTCTGAGACAGATCCGAAATAGACTCGATCGAAGTCATTGGCAACAGCTAATATACTATATTAAGATAAATTAAACTAATCAGGCCACATTTTTTAAGTCGGATTTTTAGTAGGTCTTGACGTTTTATGGGCTTCTCTAAAAAAAAATTAAATTTTAACTTTTAAAAATTCCGTATGGTTGTATGTATGATGGCAGTTTTTTTTGAAAGAAACGCTCATTTTCTACATTAAATCGGCAACCCAAACGCACGACTTTCAAAATGTCATCAACAACAATGGCTGAAAGTGTAGGCGTAAGTATAATAGGGTACGATCTGCCGGTTACGAAAAACAACGTTGCTCTGTGATGGTGACAATACCTTCGGATGGGAGAAAAATTACTGCCCTGCGTAATTTTTGGAAGAAAACAACTACCGAAAAGTGGTAAATTTCTACTCGATATTGTCGTACGACCACAAGAAAACGGATGAATTAGTACTGAACTGGATTAAATGCGTCTGGGAGCGTCGACTAGGCGCTTTATTACGAAATTCTTCTGTAGTTTTAATGGGTAGTTTTAGGGGTTAAACTACTGACGGTGTCAAGCGAAGCCGATTGCTGGAAAGTTTGATCAATTTATTCCTGGTGGAATGACATCTATTCTTCAACCTTTAAATATGTGCTTAAATAGAATGTTTAAAATTTTTTTTTCCGTAAACAGTACACAAATTGGACAACTAACACGACACGCTTCATTATTTGATAAAATTAAGAAATAGTCTTTGATACAGATTTGTGAGTCGATTATTGCGGCTCGGCCAGAAATATTGGATGATTTGATTAAAAAATCGTTCAAGAAATGTTGTATTTTGAACACTCTCGATAGCAGTGAGGAAGATTATTTATAGTTAAATTATTACGAACCCACCGGGTTGGTCTAGTGGTTAACGCGTCTTCCCAAATCAGCTGATTTGGAAGTCGAGAGTTACAGCGTTCAAGTCCTAGTAAAGCCAGATATTTTTACATGGATTTGAATACTAGGTCGTGGATACCGGTGTTCTTTGGTGGTTGGGTTTCAATTAACCACACATCTCAGGAACGGTCGAACTGAGAATGTACAAGACTAACACTACATTTACACTCATACATATCATCCTCATTCAGCCTCTGAAGAATTATCTAAAACGGTAGTTACCGGAGGCTAAACAGGAAAAAAGAAAGAAAGAAAAAGTTAATTTATTACGAAGATAATTAAAATTCTATAAATGACGGAAACTCGAGCACTGATGACTGTAATTAAGGTAAATTACTCACTATAAATCATATGTATTTCTTTTTTTATTAAATTCTAACTGACCTGGAAATATCTCGTCTCCAGCGTCACTACTCCGGCGTTCTAATCCGTTGGAGGTGGACGGAATATAACGAGGTACGGACTACTCCAGCGAGGTTATGGAATTGGTTAGAAAAAAGAGAACGTTTAGAAGGAGGTGGCAGCGGTTCGGGAGGCCTGATGGTAGGACGGCGATGAACAGGAAGGCCCGCAGATTGAAAGTGCTGTGTGTGCACATGGATGAGTCGTTCAAGGAGTAAGACTATTTCCTCTTCAGACTCTTGAGAGTCTATTTCCTCTGAGGAGGACGATCATTCTTTGTGGAGGGTGACGAAAAAATTCAAGCAGCCGCCAATCTCTTTTCCGCCGTTGAAGACGGCTGATGGGTGGACTTGTAACAACAGCTGAAAGGCCTAGTTGTATGCTGAATAATTAGGGAAGGTGTTTCGGCCGCATGAAATGCACGATGGTATTGAGGAGAAGTTAGTGAGTTCTTAAATAGCCCGATCCGTTTGTGTCTCCCTTTGAGGCCCTTCTTGAAGGTGGAAATAGCACAAGAAGTGAATAGGATTGGGTGCATACGGAAGGCTTCAGTCTGCATTACGCATAAGAGATATCTTCACTACCGTCTCGAGCTGTTTCTTTAATGCAATCCTTAGGACAATTCACTACCCTTCGGAATGGAAGGTGTCACAAATAACGATGGTCTTGAAACCTGGGAAGCCTTCGCAGGAGGTATCTTCGTATAGGCCTATAAGCCTGCTATCGGTTTTATCCAAGATCTTTTAGAAGCTGTTCCTGCTCAGAATGTGGCCAGTATTGGAAAGTGAAGGAGTGATACCCGATCATCAATTCGGCTTTAGGGGTGGTCACTCGACTGTGGAAAAAGCCCATAAAATTACTGGTGTTATCGTCAGGTGTCTGAAAGAAAAAACAGTATTTCTTCAGGCATCCTTTTTGGATATAGAGCAGGCGTTTAACAAAGTTTGGATACCATGTCTTCTTTTCAAATTGAAATCGTGCCTACCACAACTGTACTTTTTAATTCTACGCAGCTATCTAGATGATCGCTTCTCGCGCGTTAATCAGTCAAGAGATGTCGGTGTTTTTCAATAACAATGCGGGGGTTTCGCAAGGCTCAGTTCTGGGGCCGGTTCTGTTCCTGATCTACATTTCTGATCTGCCTATTCGAGCCAATGTTACGGTTGCGTCGTACGCAGATGACACGGCGATCTCGGCGGTTGACGATAGCCCGGCTACTATCTCGGAGAAATTACAATCTGCAATGGATCCCATCAGCGTTTGGTTGAGTACATGAAGAATAAAGGTTAATCCGGCGAAGTCCAGCCAAGTGACGTTCACGATGAGGAGGGAAGATTGCTCTGCGGTTCGTTTATATGGTGTTAGGATACCTCAAGTCAGTACGGTACGGTACTTGTCTTTTTCCTTAATCGCCGTTTGGCGTGGAGTGATCACATTAGTGTGAAGAGGATGTTGCTTGAAATTAAGTTTAAGAAGATGTAGTGGTTGTTGGGTAAGAGATCTCAACTTTCTTTGTCCAACAAGGTGCTGCTCTACAAGGCATTCTTGAAACCGATATAGACGTACGGAATTGAACTCTGGGAAACCGCCAGTAACAGTAACGAGTAACGTGGAGGTCATTCAACGATTTCTGAATAAACTTCTTCGCAACATAACACACGCGCCGTGGTTCGCGAGGAATGCTGAGATCCACAACTACATAGGCATTCCATATGTTCGAGAGGAAGTTGCACGTCTATTTTTAAGGTATGTGTCCAGGTTGGGTAAGTATATTAACCTTCTCGCTTTGAATCTGCTAGACAACAGCGTGGACTTAGGAGACTAAAAAGGCTCCGTGTAGGTGATTTTGATGATGGCCGGTATGATGATCCAGTTTGGTGGCTTGGTGCTCACGTTTATTATTTCTTGGATGTTTCAAAGTTACTGCTTCGTTTACTGTTCTATTTAAAGTTGTTATTTATTTTGTTGTTTTAATATTAATGTTTACTGGACATTTAAAGGCACTATCAAATGTTATATTATTTATGTTATACTATTTTTTGTTTGTTATGTTATTGTTTTTGTATTACTTGAGGATTATCACTGGGTGCTTCTCTTTCACGTGATGATCAGTCATACGACTTGCTTATTGCATTATTGTAAAAGCTGATTGTAAGTAAATAAAGGAATTTAGCAAAAAAAAAAAAAAAACAAAAGAAAATGTCATACCAGAAGTAGCCTTGTTGTATAACATACCAGTTTATGAATTACGACTGCATAATATTATATTACTTATGTATTTTAGATTACATATATAAATATGTAATCTAAAATGCATATATATATATATATATGCATATATTAATTATATTTAAATTATATGTATTATTACTGGGTTTTCCCAGCAAGGCCAGCAAAAGGTTGTATAACTTTTTTTTTCTTTCTGGAGAAAACCAACAATTAATTAAAACAACAAAAATATAAATACAGGAGTTATGAAAATATTTGTTTGCATTTTTGCGATTATTTTTATAGCCACGCACTATGAATTATATTCAGTTTAAATTAACTATGAAATAATCTTTTTATTTTTTACGTATTTTACTGCTCAGTCTAACTAAATATATCTGATTGGTGTTAACGAAAGATGTTGCATCGATTAAATTAAATGAAAAAAAATTTAAAAACATTTTTCAGATAAATCATCATGTCCCCCTTTCATTATCGATTCTTTTATTTTTTTATAGGGTTTGTAATAAAATTTCATCAATCTTTCATACAAAAAAAATGAATTATCGACCAATTCAATATATTGATCATCGAGTTCAAGATATTATATTATCATTAAAGGTTAATCAATCCTTCGAAAAATAAATAAATCAAGGGATTGTGATAGTATACCCATCAAATTCTATAAAAAATGCGTTAAAAATATTGTACATATATTGTAATTTATCATTGATGAAAATTTTGAAACCGGTATCTTCCCGCAAGGGCTCAAAAAGTCATCCAAATTTTAAAAACAGGTGATTCAAGAGAGGTGGAAAACTACCGACGGATATCTTTGATCCCTGTTCTATCCAAAATAATAAAAAGATTAATTAATTTTCTCTGTAAAAACAATTTTTTTAGTAAGAGTCAATTTGGATTCATAAAAAATAAAAGTGCTGAAATGGTAGTAAGTGAATTATTTAGAGATGTATATAGAAGCATAAATATACGTAAAAATTGCTCAGTTTTGCTTTTAAATATTCAAAAAGCATTTGATACAATTATTTAATCACAAAGTTCTCCTAACTAAAATGGACAGAATAGGAATTAGGGGTAACGCGTTAATCTGGTTTGGTTCTTATCTGTCAAATCGTCTACAGTGTGCCAGAATAGGTGATAATTTAAGTGACTGGACCGTAGTATCATTTGGCACTACACAGGGTACTATTCTCGCCGTTGTTCTGTTTTTAATATTCATTAATGATTTACGTAATGAAAAATTCAGAGGGAAATGTCTTTTCTTTGCGGAAGATACTGCCCTAGAATATAGCCGTGATAAGTGGGAAGTTTTATAAGTGAAGATGATACATAATTGGGCCAGCCCTCAGTGGAGCCGGCGTCTGTCCGTGCTTGCGCGGGTGGGCGGCGGTGGTGAATCTTTGGGACTCCTGGGCTTTCCTACTTTGGCACCCCAGGGGTTGTGCTATACTTAATTGCCAAACCGGTCCCGGGTGGGGAGGAACGGTGAAGTAGGTAGGAGTTTTAGTCGGTAGGGCGTGGGCACATATTGGCTATTAATAAATCTAGCCGAACCAGTGCGAGTCCAACACTCCCCCACTAGTGGGGGATACGTAAATGGTATTTCTTCGCAACACCGATAATAAAAAAAATGTTGGGAAGATATAAAAATGTTGATGAAGAAGATCTCATTATCATCAGAGATCGCTTCTATTAAAATAGATTACTTCTTAGCATAAGTAACTGTGTGAATTCTGTTAATTTCCTGGATAGGGAAGAAACGACCTTCTCTGTAAAGTATCATAAACACTTGCACACGTGTAACACCGATTTATGCGTCGGAATGAATAAGGAAAACTAATTCCGCTAAATATTCAGGCCTAATTATAAATTATGAGTTAAGTCGGATGCCTCACATATTAAAATTGAGAAAATAATAATAATTATTATTATTATACTCGTATAAATTTTACAAGTGACGAAATTATTGCAATCAAAAATGGTCGGTTTGTATATGTAATGCTCATTAAGCTTATTAAATCTAGATTTGAATTTGGAATCGAATGTTAGGCAGGCACTTATAAATCTCACTTAACAATTGTGGAAATAACACAAAAAGAATAATTAGAATTAAGGATTTCAAAAGGAGATTCAACCCATTTCTTGAGGTTTTCAAAAAATTGAATATTTTACCCGTAAAGCATCTATATGTATACAAAGTATTAAGTATTTTTCAGTAGTTGTAAAGATCATAAAATAAATAATACAATAAGTATGGATGCAGAAAATACGCAAATCCCGGCTGTATTTAAAGAACGGTTTCGAAAATCATTTGTCTATTTAAGACCTAAAATTTATAATATGTTTGACAACAATATAAAGTTATAACTGCTGAAAATATCTTCATTAAAAAGGTGAAGTAATGGGTTGCCAGTATTCAGGACACTAACCCACCGGGTTGGTCTAGTGGTGAATGCGTCTTTCCAAATCATCTGATTTAGAAGTCGAGAGTTCCAGCGTTCAAGTCCTAATAAAGGCAGTTACTTTTATACGGATTTGAATAATAGCTCTTGGATACCGGTGTTCTTTGGTAATTGGGTTTCAGTTAACCACACATCTCAGGAATGATCGAACTGAGACTGTACAAGACTACATTTCATTTACACTTATACATATCATCCTCATTCATCCTCTGAAGTAATACCCGAACGGTAATTCCCGAAAGCTAAACAGGAAAAAGAAAAAAAAAGAAGTATTTAGGACACTAGTGTTTTGTTTTCTAACTTAGAATGAATAAAATTAACAAAGAACAAATAAAATTAAAATAGTGTTCAAAATATACAATGTGATTTTTACTACTGTTGATGAAGCGAACCGCACACCGCCTTGTATATAATGATTATTCTTAATATCAGCTAGAGTCGATATAACAAACATTAGAATAATTATAATTAAATTAGGCTATATTTTAAGACTTATTTGTACTCTATTTTTATCTTTGACACTGGAGCTTACATATTGCTCTATGTATTGCACAGAATAAAACTTTGTATATCAATTTGTAAAATTATTATTGGAATAAATTTGAATTTGAATTAAGAGCGGAATTAATATGATAGCGTTAACGAACTTTTAATAGCGTTATTGATATCAACAAAAATCTGTTGTGGGCACCATATGACTTCCTTGTACGCCTATTAGATTACATATACACATTTTTTTAAAACTAAATACATATAAAATTTTATTTTATTAATAACTACTTATGATATTTTTTCATAATTTTTTATTTTATTTTTATTATTGAATTATTACTTATCGTAATTTTTTTTTACAATCACGGGTTAAAATTATTATTAAATCAATATATTTAAATTTAAAAAAAGAAAAAAGAAAGGAGATGAAATCTGATTCGAACTGATGTACCTTCCCCTAGGGCTTATTACTGCAATTAAGAAAAAGTCATAAATCCAGATTTGTTTAGATTTTGGGCTTTTTTGGACACTTTTGGTTCAGTCGATTGTAATTAAAAGGTGCACAGCTAGATGTTACAACAATCCTATCAAAATTTCAACATCCTACGGCTAATAGTTTTTGAGTTACGCGATACAAACATACGATACATACGTACGGTCATACATACTTCACGCCAAAACTAGTCAAAATGGATCCAGGAATGGTGAAAATGGATATTTCCGTTGAAATCTGAAAACCGAAATTTTTCGCGATCATAATAATTCCTTTACTTCGTACAAAGAAGTAAAAATAGAATAACGGATCTATTACTTCCTTGTACGAAGTAAAGGAAGTATTGTGATCGCGAAAAGTTTCGGTTTTCAGATTTCAGCGGAAATATCCATTTTCACCATAAGTTAATCCACTTTAATTAGTTTCGGCGTGATGTCTGTACGTACGTATGTATTCGCATAACTCAAAAACGATTAGCTGTAGAATGTTGAAGTTTTAGGTTTAAGACTGTTGTAACATCTAGTTGCTTTTTATTGTAATCGACTGAACTAAAAGTGTCCAAAAAGCCCAAAATCCAAAACATTTGGATTTTGGACTTGTTTTTAACTGAGTAATAAGTCCTCATTGAGCGGTTTTCAACGATATATCATAAGTGGTACTTACTTCATTGATTCCGGAGTTATAGCCAAATGATATTTTAATTAATGAAATATTTGGTCTCACAAGGAGGAGGAACATTGTTTCGAATTTTAATATATTGTTTTATTAATCATTTATTAACCTGTGATTGTAAAAAAAAAATACGATAAATAATAATTCAATAATAACAATAAAAAAAAATTATGAAAACATCAGAAGTTATTTATGAAATAAAATTTTATTACTTTTCATTAAAAAAAAAAAAAAAAAGTGTATAAGTAATTTAATTGGCGTACAAGAACGTCATGTGGTGTCCACATTAGATTTTTTTTTTTTTTTTATAATTTTGTTTTGACACAATCATGCATAATATTTTTCTTCATTTAGCAAAATTACATTTTATTCATTAAAAAAGTATTAAAATTGATTTTTTTAATCTGTAATACTAATTTTCAATCAATTTCGTGATTGGCCACATGTAATCTAATCGTTAGTAAATAAATATAGATAAGATTACATTTTTATATCAAATATTCTTTGAAATAGGATCATACCAGCAGGATGATAGCCATTTGCGAGCTTTTAACATTTGCGAAAGATTTCCTAGGATTTTAAAAATTAAAAGCTTTAATGCTATTGAATGAATACCGTCAAGCGACTCGAATAGGTTTAAATAGACTACGATTATTTTATATTCCCCTCGTAATAGTAACATTGACAAGAACACTCGATTAAAAGAACCTTACCGACCCTTTACTATTCAAGGTAATGATGACTAAGGGTGAGAGGTTCCAGTTATGTGAGGGGTGCGGGTTAAATTTTCAATATTTCCGTTCTACGAGTAATATCGCATCATCAACCCCTAAACTTTTAAACAATTGCGTTTTTACAATTCATTCCATTTTGTATCGATTCCTTCCGGTTATTATGAATTATATATTATAAACCTATACACGAATACACAAAAAAGACTTCAAAACACACCTGCCTTTAAACTACCGCATTATTAAGATAAGTTTATTCATTTTATATATATATATATATATATATTATTTTTACAGATAAAACTATTGATTAGATTTAATTACACGTTTATTACATGCTGAGATCACACTTATTTTTTATTAATAATTATTGTAATCAATTTGAATAATAAGTACTGATAAAATGATTAGCGCTTTTAAGAGTAGATAACCACAGGATGATTATACAGTACACCCAAGTCAAACTACAGGACGTTTAATACGAGTAATAATTAAAGAGACAAATGACTTAACAAAGGCAATTATTTATTCATTGACGATGAGAATAACGCATTTTTCTACATACTTGTCGGCTAAATTTAGCCGTTCCAGCCATCTTTCTTTAGACTTTATATTTCCAGTAATAAATAATCGTTCAACTCGGTGCGTAAGCCGTTTTTTTACCGCATTATTAATCCGCTCATGTTGCCGGACTAAGTGCCAAGTTAGAATTCTTTGACGGAACCAAACGAACAACAAACTCGGAGTCCGGCAAATAGAATAAAGAGGCAAGAGATCGTCCCAAGACAGCGAACTCAGCCCGGCCCAGACTGTTGCTATAAGAAGAAGAATCTTCAAAACCTAGATTCACTGTTCTTTTTTCATCTTATATTAGTCAGGCGACCGCCTAAAAATACCGCATTCGATTACCTCCGCGAAGATAATACATTAGATTCTCTAAAAATTAGAACCCCATCAGGCGCTCCTACTAGACTAAAAGGCATTTAAATTACCGAAAGATCTTCAGTGGACGGGCTGAAGGAGAATCGCGTTAGGAAAAGGACGAAAATATCTTGCTTATCTCTCAAGGAAAACAGCAAGTAAAATATTTCAAAACACAATCTACAAAGGATCAGAACGCGATCCCAAACTCATTTAAACTAAAAATAGATTTATAACTGTCACCAAATATTAAATACATGACAGATAATTAAAACGACCCAGCAACAACAAAATGATGTACAGGCTTATGCTTTGAAAAGGGGATAAAATATTCCCCCCCGATACTCTAACGTTCCGTTCTGTTCCGAGAGAATCTAACAAAAAATTCTAACGGTCCAAGATCGGGATTATAATTTTGGTAAAGCAAACTCTTCCTGTCTACTCGAATTCTGAAAAGCTTCACGTATCTTTTTTTGAGCGGTATGGGGAGGGTGATATCATTCAAAAGAATTACGCTTTTTGAGCGAGAAGCATGAAGTTTGCTCCTTATTGCGGGTTTCACTCTATTTTCTACCATAACAACAGTATTCACTGTCAATTGTACGTAATTCTTAAGGATAATCGCTATCAAATGGGCCTTTACAGTTTTAGAACACCATTAGCATCGCTTTACCGGTTGATGTTTAGGTTTTGAATTTTTTTTCTGGCGAGCAAGCTCGGGTATTTCCATTCCATATCGATCTATAAAATCATTAATTTCCCCTAAAAACTGTTGTTTAAAGTCCGTACAAATTGAATTCGGATGTGTTTGTTAATTTTAATCGATCGTCTTAGAACGCTACTCGAACACGTTTTGAGGTAATTCAGCTTATCGTGGATAAAGAAATGCCGATAATCGCACTACAATTTTTTATTTTTCACAGATTTTGTGGTTGTGTCCTTGCGAATAAAATATTAATGCTACTTTGGATAGTCAGTCTTATCTTCTATCTGCCTTCTGCCAAGATGAAAATCGATGACTGATTTTCTACCCGATTTAAACTGTTCGATATACTAATAAAACTTTTCATATTTAATAAACTTTTTAACATACTGTTTTAACATCCTCGAATGAATTTCGATCGATTTAGCTTCAGTAAATAAAAATCTTACCACGTTACACTGTTCTTCTACGACATACGTTTCGATCGGAAAAGAAGATTATAATAATGGAAATTTTATTTGAACAGCGATATTTTCTATATCAGAGAAACCAACATGAATTTCATTCGGTTTCAGTTTGTTCTATTAAATAGCTTTTTCCACTGTTGCTATTTGTCTATTTAATTATTGAATGGGCTTCGGATTAATGAAAAAATACCTGTTATATTTATCAAAACTTATCGTCATAATGCCCGTTACTAGTAGCGGCTCGCGTATAGGTACCGTAGAACTGTAGCACTCCCTATTTCCACTTGATATTATCGATATCATGAGTCCTTTTTTCTTTAATTCTTCCTTTATACTTGTACAATATATAATCGTTAAGCTTAATGTCAGTAGCCATTCCCTAATTTATAAAAAAAGATACAAAAATTTTTGTATGGATTTGTGCGCTTCACAGTTCCAGAAGCATGGTGTTTGGCTGTTGTGCGCATGAGCGCATAGGAAGATACACGCAAGGCTACGAGGGAAAGTGCGCACTGTCGTTCCTACAGTGCCGACCTTGGCATGCTGGTGGAAGGTAGTTTTTTTTTACTCCGCGTATGTATGGAACATTCCTTGTTCGTTCCCTTTTCTAGTTTACTCGGTGGATGAAAAATATGAAAGCAGTTTAGTTGTTTTTTCAGTAGCGATCGGAAGATGGCGGAAAGCACAAGGGCTCTTTGATTGCCAAATCTATCCAAAAACACGCTGTAAGAGCGAAAGAGAAGTTAATTAGTAAAAACGAATTATGAATTTGTTTCTGTGTATATAGAAATTTAAATTAGGCACCGTTGTACTATAGTGTTTTTAAGCGGGCATTTTATTAAGTTATTATCTAATAATACTAAAAAATATTATCTGTATTGACATTTTATTATTTATTCGGTTAAACCGTGCACCATACTCTTGAATACAATAAGTGTAGAATTAGATTATTATCCTGCTTCCAGCTATTCTATTTTATTCATATTCTTTCGGTTATTTTATTTTACAGAAAACTTTATCCATGGCCTTGAAAAGGTACAGAAAAGAATTTCCTGGAGCAGCATCCCCACTAATTTAAGCTATGAGTCGCTAATCCCAGTTATTGCTGTCTTCTAATTAAATTTGTTGAGCAGTTTACTGAGGCGCTGGGCTGAATTGTTGATTTTATGCACGAATTCAGATTCGTTCAAGAGTTTTTCATCGTTGTTCATTAAAAAAAATGTCCTAAAGCACTTTTTAACCGTTCGATAGTAAAAATAAATTGCATGAATCAGAGAGCACTGCAGTACTAGTAACTACTATAATACCGTATTGTTATTTGTAACTTCAACTTATGAAAAAAGTATTTTTAACAAAATATTATTCGAGGCCGTAGTTAAAAACGCTAATATTTTTATTTAAAACATTATTTGGATAATATTTTTGGTAAAAAAAATAGTGACGGGTTCTGGGCTATTGATGGTAACCAGATCATTCTCCTGCCTGGTCGTTGATTTAATTGTACCGTGGTGTATTTTAATTACCGTTTAAACCGACATTCTACTGTTATGGTATCATATTCTACAGTGATTATAGATAAGTTTTGGTCTCCATGACCGTAAGAATTTCCTGTTTCTTCTTTACTATTGAAGTGATATAGTATAAATAAATATTTTATTCAGATCGGTACGTAATAGTATATGATAATATAGATCACGTCAGGAGTAGGTATTCTATGGTTAAAAAACACTATTCTATGGTTAAAAAATGAACTACCCTTATTAGTTATCAGAATTGATCGACGAAAACTGTTGTAAAACCTTCATCACAGCAGCTCAAAAATTTACAATTAATTGTAAAATAAAAAGTAGATGTGATTAAATTCCATATGAATTATTTAAAATATAAACACGTAAAAATAATCTTAGGCAAATACTTGAAGAGCCGGCCTCCGTGGCGGGACTGGTAGCGTCTCGGCCTTTCATCCGGAGGTCCCGGGTTCGAATCCCGGTTAGGCATGGCTTTTTCACACACGCTAAAAATCATTCATTTCATCCTCTAAAGCAATACCTAATGGTGGACCCGAAGGTTAAACAAAAAAAAATATTTGAAGATATGAAATAAAAAAAATAACTGCTATACTAAATAAATCACAATTTAGAGGACGTTAGTGAATTTCCTTCTCCTAAATATAAAAAAGACATATATAAAGATTTGAAACGAATTATACTGTACAAAAAGCTTACTTTTTCCAGTTTCTATGCAAAATCTGTAATATTCATACCAAACATTTGATGGCCAACCACAATCGATAGATTAACACATACCGATTAACACAGCCGCTGCCAAACCAAGCATTAAATGTGTAATTATTTTTTAAGTTATAAGAATAAATTCCAGTCCGATTGCTAAATAAAATTTAAATATTGGATATATATATTATAAACAGTTATATATATATATATATATATATATATATATATATATATATATACCTGACATTACTGTCATTATATATATATATATATATATAATGACAGTAATGTCAGGTTGACAGTTTTAAAAACCGGCAAAGAATTGCATACATTTTCCTGCATCGTCCTTGATAAATTTTTATTTCATTTATGTCATTGGATCTTTAAATATCATTTATTTTATTGCTATTACTTAAAATCGACCAAATCCTATAAAAAAAAAAGCTGGCAACATAGTTGTAGTATTTCCCTGCCTCGCAGTTTATTTCAGATACACGGCTTACACACGCAACTTAATTTAAAATATTTATCATTTTATTTAAATACGATATAATATTTATTTTTTTATTAAATATAATTTTTTTTTTAAATTAATTCAACGATTCTAACTAAAGCGCGCGCGCATACCGTATTTCATTCCCACGAGTGTGGCCAGCACTAGCGGCCACGTTAAATACTTTTTTTACACTTTAAATATTAAATATTATTCATTTATTTAATTCTACCGCTCACCTATGACATTACAACATAGAAGACGACTACAGCAGCTGGACGTCAGTGCTACCTAGCGCTCCTTATGGTGAAAGGGGTATAGGGTATCATTATACTAATGATACACTATAACCACTTAGCAGCTAGTTTATGTAGAGCATTTTTTGAGGTATGGGTGAGATTTTGCAAAAATCTTTTTGTGCAAATATTATTATTTTTTAATTGTTAACAAATGCGCCTAAGAAAAATAAGACCTTAATTAGCAGAAATCTTGAGATACTGAAGGTGACCTTACCCTACAGCCTCATCCCCTCAGTCTTTTAAGTTGAAAATTTAATGGTATCAATGCATCATATATAGAAGTAATCTGCCCAAGTTTAATTAAAATCGGCCGAGTAGTTCTGAAAATATAAGGTGATTTAGGGTACGACACCTAACACCGAACACATACAAGTATATACGAACATTCGGAAAATTTCCATCCGATTTTTTGGGTTCCGTCGGTTCAAAACGTCAAGATCCGATTAAAACCGCGTATGCTTAAACTTGATCGATTATCAAACTTTTCCTTCTATAACTATAGCGCTTGACGAGAAGATAATAAAAAAAAATGGAAAACGTAATTTAACAATTTTAGATAACGATTTAAGAAAATCGTTATCTAAAATTCTTTATCAGATGTAACTGATAACTGTAACCAGATGTAGTCCGCTGCTGTGTGCAGCGGACTACATCTCGCTGCTAGTGGAGGCCAGTACCTTAGATGAAGTGAAGACAAGGGGAATGTTACTTTACAATTAGTTAATGAATGGCTCGTCAACAACAGTTTGGAAGTCTCTCCTTCCAAATGCAAGAGTATCCTCTTCACTGGTTGGTAGGATACTCAGAAGATTAAATCTGCGCCTGAGAGGAGAGGCAATTGTCGAGGTGGAAAGTGCTAAATATCTAGGGGTGTTACTGGATAAACACTTCAAATATTCCAGTCATGTGGCCATGATCTGCGACAGAGTGGAAACAACAATCCGTGCCTTGCGTTGTCTCTTTGCGGGACAAGGAATTCGACGTGCGTCGAAGAGACGACTTACCACATCGGTGATAACGTCGTCTCTGTTGTACGCCGCCCTGGTATGGCCGATGAGGTTAATGTCAAGCGCAACAGAAGAAAATTAACTAGCACTCATAGGAAGTCGCTTCTAGGCGTAGTTTCGGGGTACCAAACCTTATCGTATGATGCACTGTGCGTGCTTTCTTCGGTGTTCCGGTGATAGAATTGCAAATTAAAGGATGAAAACTAAGGGCGTCCGGTATAGCCAAAGTTGAGGCCAATTCTATAATACGGGAACAATGGAAAGTGGAATGGGCGGGTTCAGCAGTGGCCGCATGGACCAGAAGAATTATCCCGGACCTGGATGCTTGGCTAGATCGCTCTCATGGCGAATTAGATTACCACACAACGCAACTCATGTCGGGACATGGTGCGTTTGAACAAAACCTGCATAGGTTTGGCAGGAGAGAGTCACCCATATGCTGTTACTGCGATGCGGTTGACGATGCCGAACACACTATTTTCGTGTGCAGACGATGGGAGGAACATCGTATAAATGCAGGACTGATGTATACCCGACCTGAGCAGCTCTCGAAGTGGCTCTTGGCTATATCCAGAAACTGGCATATTTGCAAGAGCAGTCCTCAGAATAAAAGAAGATGATGCAAGACGACTGGGATACTGAGGGTTTTAGTTTATAGCAGGGCTGGGCGGACAGCCCCGTTCCTGAAGGCTCACATGCCCTGGTATGTGGATTCTCGTGATGGAGCGGGGACTCCTGGGGTCCGTTAGGTGTGAATGAATAAAAAGACCGAGACCCGGCCGGCGAAGTGGGTTCCCGGATACGCTTCAAAATGAGCTTCGGCTCATTTTGAAATTTGTCGACGAAGAGCATCGTTATTTTTTTTCTATTAAAAAATGTTACTTTAAAATAAATTGCAAAATTTTATTGCGTTATCTCCAACCGTTCTTCAAAAATAGTTTTTTTCTTAAAAAACACAAATGGCGGCCAGACAGAAAAATATGCGTTTTCGGACTATGTTCACCGGATATTTTTTCTTCATATGTTAAGTGAATTGCTTCCTAGACTGTGCCCTCAACCTACCGGGTTGGTCTAGTGGTGAATGCGTCTTCCCAAATCAGATGATTTGGAGGTCGAGAATTCCAATGTTCAAGTCCTAGTAAAGCCAGTTATTTTTACACGGATTTGAATTCTAGATCATGGATACTGATGTTCTTTAGTGGTTGGGTTTCAATTAATCACACATCTCAGGAATAGTCGAACAGAGAATGTATAAGACTACACTTCATTTACACTCATACATATCATCCTCATTCATCCTCTGAAGTATTATCTGAACGGCCGTTACCGGAGGCTAAACAGGAAAAAAAAAGACTTTGCCCTCACCTTTAAAGATCACTTTGTATAGCTGTTATATACCGGGAAATGTAAAGTAAAGATTATGCTTTTTTTATTTATTTATCTTTTTTTTTTAATATGAAACTCATACATACCTCGGACGATAATTTTTCTATTTTCTTCTCTTGGAACTTGTCTTCTTGATTTTCCTAAGCCTATTCCTTTACAAGGCTCTGACTGTCCTCGATCTGTTCTCACTAGTTCGCTAAGAAAATTTATATATCCAATTGCCAGTTTCAGTGTATCTACCTACATAAAAAGAAAAGAATACGTTATAATTTTCAGTTCCATTTATTTATAAAATATTTACCAAAATATTATTATAAGTCTAGAAGTATATCAGTAGTTCAGTTACATGTGATTTAAAAAATAAAGATCTTTAAATAAATATATTATCTGGACTTACAGGATACCGTTAAAAAAGAGCCGGTTGCCAGCATAGAATTCCTTGAGTGTCTGGACCCGTCCCGAAATGCAGCTTTTAATGATAATTTTTTTTTTCAATGATAAATATCTGATAATTAATATAAAAATTAAAAGCATGATGAATCATTGTTCCAAATACCTTCCAGAAGTAATTTAGAACCAAAAAAGAACGCATTTAAACACTTTGTTTAAAGAGTCATGTCACCATCTTTCTATTTTATTACTATACTTACATTTCGACATATTTTGTGATAAAAATAGACAACCTTTATTCCAGGGAATTGCAAAAACTGTGAACTACTGAGATACAGGTTTCCAGTTGTATTCAATGTAAAAAAAAATTGAAAACAAATGAAAAATGTTTTCTAATTCTTTTAGAAGCTATCGAAAAATAATTTATATATATATATTTTTTTTTAATTTTCCATTATTTTTATTTCTTGGTAATAAATATATATGGAGAAAATCGGGTATTTTACAAAATATTGCCGTAAAGATTATCCAAAAAAATTACAATGAAATTGTAAACCGTACGATAAGAGTCTCGCAGATATCGTTAGTTCCGCTCAAAAAACAAACATTTCTGTAATAAATAAAACTGCTTTTAACAAAATGATACTGATGTCAAAAAAGTAAGACGCTACGTTTCCATTATCTAAATCTGTTATTAATTTAGAATTTTGTTTAAAAAAGGTACATGTTAAATATATGTAATAGACAATAGATATACAATAATAGATAATAAACAAGGTTTAAGCGTTACATATAATAAACAAAACAGAAAAAGTTGCAAAACGCTTACAGGCCCAATTTCATTAGCATATAATACACATCTCATTTACAGGAATAATACAATTCTTGTGATTATTTGTTGTTTAATAAATGAAATCGGACCGGTAAGAATTTTGTAACAATTTTTTATTTTTTTTGGCATATTATATGGAACGCTTAAACATTGTTTATTATCTATTATTGTATATCTATTGTCTATTACGTATATTCAACTTGTACTTTTTAAATAAAATTCTAAATTAATAACAGAGTTTGATAATAGAAAATGTAGTAACTTATCTTTCTTGATACAATTATGATTTAGTTAAAAATAGTTTTATTTATATTACAGAAATTTTTGTTTTTTGAGCATAAGAAATAATATTTGCGAGACTCTTACCGTACGGTTTACAATTTCATTGAAATTTTATTTTATATTACTGCGTTTTGTTAGAATATTCTTTTATTTTATTCTTTAATTTTTTTTTATGAATTACTGGTTGTTTTCTTATGAATATTATTAAAATTTATCGCTTTTAATAAAACTTGTATAAATGACCTTTATACTTTATTCGTGATCGAATCGAAGATCCGTGATGTATTATTGCAGTTATTACTTTGCAAGTTTAACCCTCAATTTTTATCGTATCCTTTGACACACTTTTTATATTATTATTAAATGAACTTCTTTTTATTTCTCCATCGATTAGTTCAAATAATTAGTTGTAATTGTAGAATAAAAATTTTACCAATCGAATTTACTTTTGTTGTATGTAACAAATCATTGTTGCCTTTTCCTACACTTTCCTACTGTTCGTGTTTTTTGTATTTTATTAGTAGTTATAATCTCTTGTAAACTAATACTTTTATTTTCTTTAATGAAGTGATGGGAACTGAAAAAATTGTTTCATCTTCAGTACTTTCATTTGCATAAGAACATTTACTATTAAAACAAGCTGCAGTATATTTTCTTTTAAATGTTATTATTTCAAGTAAATTATTAAGAGATCATTCGTAAATTTAAAGGCGCCGTTAAGTACCGCTACCTAGCGGCGCGATTCGTAAAGCCATTTTTTTGAGGAAAAGAACATAATCGCGGCTCCCGCGGTTCAGCAAATGAAAGAAAAAACCTTGTCAAAATTCGAAGTATTTTTTGAAAGTATTCTTTATTACAAATCTAACTGAACTGAAATATAATTTTTTCATGCTTATTTTAATTTTTTCACCCATTTTCATTTCACTTTTAGGTTAGATCATATTTAGAACTGTAAAAAATATTTCGTTGACTTCGCCATGCGAAGTCAAGCGAAGTCATGCGAAGTTTTGTGGAATCTTACCGGCGAAGTTCTAACGAACTTTGTAACTAAATTATAATCGTACCAGCGTTAGATTGTGAAAACATCTCGGATTTTATAATACTATGCTGGTAATTTTTAAGATAAAAATATTGAAATTTTAGATTTTTTTGCAATATATAACTAATATATATGGGAATACAAATAATTTTTTAACAGATAAACGTAAAAAAAATGTAATTTATGAATGCTCCCACAATAAAACGATCTATTTTTCTGTAGGAGACCAAATGGAAAGGTTTAAATGGAAAGGTTGGAGTGTAACAAATCATTATAAATGTAAAAATTGATATATAAAAATGTTGACTTAAAAAACTTCTGGATACGGTAAACCTAAACCAAAATGGAGACTGTTTAATATTTTACACAAATAGTTTCAAAAGTGGCCTACAGTTCGTCAAAAGCAGCGGTCTTATACACGACAAATAGATCGTTTTTATATAGGAATATTTACTAAACTTTATACTTCTAGTGTTTCACTATTGATAAAGTTCAATAAGTATTCCTACATAAAAACTATCTATTTTTCGTTTATGAGACCGCTGCTTTTGACGCACTGTAGGCCACTAGGTATTTGAAAGTCACTTTTGAATCATCCGATAGCAGTTACACGCACGGTATTTTTCCTGATGTGAGAAGTGTGCAGGTAATCGGGTGGGTTTCCCCGATCGGCATATTAGACACATTCTTTCTGGACATGGTGTTCAGAATAATAAATATCGAGATAGTTTTGCCAGATTTGGTTTGATTAATTCAGGCATGTATCCGGAGTGTACGACCATTGATGATTTGCCCCACGTCTTATATGTCTATCCCTACTACGAAGCTGAACGTATCAAAGTAGCCAGAGAGTTTGCGAGGATCAACTGTAGTTTTAATCTGTAAGTAATTTGGAAAACCAAAAGGAAATGGAACATAGTTGTTGGCTTCCTTAGATTCTTAGCCCTGCGGAGGATGGCTGAGGGGGTCTGATGCTGTTATAGATGTGTAGAATTTTTTAATTTAATTTTTTTAAATGTGTGTAGAATAGCAAGCCGATTGGCTAGGTGCTTACTTCGCCAAGATAGGCTTTCTGGCATCAAGCCCCGGTTAGCTGAAATATTCGCTTTTAGGATGAGAATGGATATGTGAAGAACTCTGTGATTGATCTGCGGTGTGGGATTTATAGGCATCGATCTCGCTTCCGAAACCGAACCAGAGCAGAGTGAGAAAGGGTATGTTTTCATTAGTCTTATTAAATTTATGAATTTTAAGTAAATCAAAAGGACTTTGAGTAAATTGAGTCTTAGGACAAAATTGTCGTTGTTGCGACAATTTATGAGGATAGTATTTTAGGAGGTGTTTGAAGAATTAGTCAATGATCTAAGCCCATTGTCTAGTTGAAGTTAGATAAGAATAATTTTTGTGTGAAACCTTCAGTGTTAGATGAAGGCGCGGGGATCGCGCTTCCGCGAATCGTTTAATTTGATAGTTGAGTGTTGTAGGTTACAGCAGGTGGTCGCGGTTGGAAGAGACCATACGAAGGCGATAGTAAGTTGTGTAGACTGATGGAAACGTTCGCCAATGGAAATGTCTTGCATGGATTATATCCTGACAGGGACCAATCAGATGACTGTGTTATGTTATCAAGTTTAGAGGATCTAAAAGACGATTTCCGGTAAAGCCAATCAGGGTTAGAAAGGAAGAGGGCGGTGTGGTGATCGAGACCGTCACAAGGGGATTGTATTCCTCTACAGGAGTCAGGATATTTCACTGTTGAACAGTTATTTAGGGAATATTTTATTCCACTTTTGAAACTAACTGTAAAAAATATTGAATGCCTGCCTGCCATTTTGGTTAGCGTTGTCGAATTAAGTTAACTGATTTTCATATATTTGATCTTGGGTTGCGTGCATAAAAATCATAACCTGACTGAAAGTTAGAATTTGATCCGTCATCTATTTAATACAAGTAATTAGTCAAAATTTAACTGCTATTCGTCAGCTTTCCCGTTAAAGCCCATCAGGGCTAGGAACGGGGGTTTGATGTGGCGACCGGATGCGTCACAAGGCGGGTGTCTTCCCCTACGGGGTTGGGATGTTATTCCTTAGCACATTACATAAATAATTGATGTTTAAAAATTTATATTTAATCTCTTGTTGAAACTAAACTGATTAATTAAAATTTCATTAGAGATTTTAAACCAGGTCCGATTGTTAAATGATAATTCTTTCATGTTATGAAGACAAAACTGCTTCTTGCTTCTTAGATTACAACCTCTATTGGAGGCAGTCGGAAGAGCTTCAACAGTATTAATATTTAACTTAATATTATTATTAATAACAATAATAATAATAATAATAAATTCCTAATTAAGTTAGCGCACTTAAATTACCTTTGATAGTCTTTTTTCGTAAGGAAGAGTAGGTATATGAGCTCTAAGGCCCTCAAAGGCATCGTTGATACTTTGCATTCGTCTTCTTTCTCTAAGGTTTGCGGCTTGGCGTTGTTGCATTTGCTGTTGAGGACACTTACCCAATCTACGGGTACGAACTCTTCCACTGCCTGTTAAAAAAAAAAATATATATATGTTTTACCCATAACAAATATTATACGTCCAAAAAATTAAATACTCGTAAACTATTATTGTTACAGGGCGTTCCATAGGCACGCCTCCGCAGCTAGGCTCTCCAGGCGGGTTGCTCTGGCCGGCGGCGTCTCGAAATTGAATTATTAGGTGTCCAGAATTGATTAACGCTTGTGCAAAAATTTTTTTTGATGAAAATTGATATAACGAAAGTTATTTAGCTATTTAATTATTTTAGGAACTATTTAGGACACTGGTCGCTAAACTGTATCGTAGCTCAGTAGCCGTTTGTGTCACAGACATTCGGTCTTATGCTTCAGGACGACTGAATGGGGTGGTGACGGGAGAAATGCCAGGCAAATCAATAACGAAAGTTAAATTAGAAATTTAACTCTAGAAATTGAAACTAACGAATCGGGATTTCCGCTAGTGATCGGTACATTCCAGTGCCTACTTTTTTATTATAGTTCATTAATTTATGAAGATAAACGATCACAGAAATAAATAAAAAATATGTAATTTTTTTTTTAAACACCACTATTAAATTAAACGCACTAAAATGTAAAAAATAATTTTAGGACCGTATCTTAGAATGGATTTGACAACAAACTTTGGTAGTGATATAAGATTATGTAAAAGTCACAACTTCAAACTAAATATTTGATGTTTTGGGGAATTTTTTCTTATGCGTGTTTACACCCCAACTCTTTAGGCAATTCATCACGTATAAGAAAAAATTGGCAAAAACATCAAATTTTTAATTTGAACCTATGACTTTCACATAATCTTACATGTCACCTTCAAAGTTTGTTGTCAAACCCGTTCTGACATACCGTTCTAAAATTATTTTTTTCTTTTTTAGTGCGTTTAATTTAATAGTGGTGTTTTTAATTTTTTTTTTACATATTTTTTTATTTTCTACTTTTTAGTGCATTTGATATAAGAATGTTTTTTTAAAAAAATGTTTTTTTGTGTATTCTTTATCTTCTAGTTTTTAGTCTTCATAAGTTTATACTTTGCAGCTGCTGCGCTAGCGCACAGGTTTGAGCGTGTTTAGCGAAAGATCAAAGCAGTAGGTTTTACGGTGGGTGAGTGCAATCAAAATTTAGAGCTGACGATTTAATTTCCGGGTAACCAAGATCCGGTCGATCAAGAGTGTACCCGACGCGTTAAACAGTTAGAACTCGACCTGCTGCTGCATACGCCGTTTGAATCGTGAAACTCGGACGGGCTGTTGCCAAAATATTACGGTGACACCCCATCGCACCCCCCTTAGTTTCCGAACGGTGTCCCGGGGACACTTGAAAATATAATTACTCGATCAATGGGAGCGGATAAGGTTGTTTCGGGAGTTAAAATAGTTTTCCAGAGCGCTAGGACCAACCGTTCTTGAGATATTTGCGATTTTCTTCCGAAAATTCGGATCAGATAAAAAGTACTAAATTTTCCCAAAACTTTTATATATATTTCACACAAATATCGATATATCGATTTATAATATAACAAGTATACACCTGATCACCATGAGACATGTACTAACGAATCGGAATTTTCTGCTGGTGATCAGTACATTCCGGTGGTAAGCTAAGGGGTATGCACACACAGACACATACAAATGCCGTTTAGTAGGGTAGAATTTTATGGAATAATTTTTTTTTTAATTAGTATGGGCTCTATGCACATCTATTTCTTTATGATTTTCTGTTTTGTAATAGTGTTCTCATCAAGTTTATCCAACCAAAGTTTTTCTCGATGGAATGCCGAGATAATAATTATGTATTTTTCCTACTTTATTTTCTAAAATACAAAAATATACACCGTTAAATATTTTCTTCCTGCTCTACTAATATTGTAACTAAATGATAGAACTTTTAAAATTAATTATCAGATTTCATATATATATATATATATATATATATATTGTATAACTTTTTTTTTAATTTAAATATTTTGATTTATTAATAATTATTAATCTCTTATTGTAAAAAAGTTTTACAATAAATAATATTTCAACAACAATAAAGAAAAATATGAAAAAAATCAGAAGTTATTAGTGAAATAAAATTTTATGTACTTTTCATTTTAATTCAACAATTTTTTACAGAGGTACATATTTACTAATAAATCAATATATTTAAATTAAAAAAAAAATATATATATATATGTATTTATATGAAGTCGGATTCGAACCGATATGTGCATGCTTGGTCAAGAATCCGACACGTTCTCACTTACACCACATAAATACTTGAGCAGCGTGAAACAAAATTAATATATAAACCAATATAAAATGCTTATACGAGCACCACAAAAGAAATGTGATGCAATTTGGTGCATCACAAATACACAGTATACACAATGCAGTTGTGTAGCTGTCCACTTTATTAAAGAATTGAAGGATGGTATTTCACTTTCAAATGAAATAAGTTTAAATGAAGTTTGCAGCAAAAAATGTGTATATGTAATTTAATAGGTGTACAAGGAAGTCATGTGGTGTCTACATCAGAATTTTTTGTTCATTATTCTGTCTGTTACTTATTTCATAAGATTATGATATAGCTCTAGAATGATGCTGCAAGAGGGAAAGTATGTTAATCAGTCATAGAATGAGTATGGGTTTTTTCATTTCTCGACGTTTCATGACCCTGGGACCTCAAAAAACAAAATAAGTATTCGTACGTATGTACGTGTTTGAAGCTTAATAAATCTTGACTGGATAAACCGATTTTTATGAAATTTTGAACAGACTCGTGGGTATGGGACAATTTGTACATAGAATTTTGGGGTCAATATCTCCAGGGAGTGGGGTAGATAGTTTTTTGAAATCAATTTTCTCGAAATTTTGCAAACGTAGCACCTTTTTACATTAAGCTTAGTAAATGCGTGAATTTAATATATCTTACTATTTTAAACAAAGATTTTCCCCAAATTCTTCCTTCCCAAAAAATTGAAAAAGTTATCTTTTTATTTGTTGCATATTTTTTAACCGAATTTTTTTATGTCTTTCTAGGCATATTAGTTGTGCAAGTGACACATAAAATACTTTGAGGGCATATTCGGGATGGGGAAACCGATAAAAGTATAAAAATATCGATTTTTTTAATTTCTTTAAATTTTTTTGGTTTATTTTCATACTAATTTATTTTTTCAGTATATAAGAATAAATTACCGATGCCAGGAAAGTATTACATCTTTTTTGTCAGTTTTTTACTTCCCTGTACTAACAAACTGAATTCAGTTCATAATGGGGGAAACCCATTCCTAGTTCAACCAATTTATCAATATTGTAAGAAAATCTTAACAGTTTTATTGTTGTGTTTGGATTGTTATTACTCCCAGAAGTTCTCCTTTATTGATTTTTTTCATATATAATTTAAAAAGCAAACATGTCAACTAACGCTTGACTCCTTCCTGCGCTTCAATTTTTTTCCTCTTTCATTCTTGTGTAAATTATAAACTATTATTATGTGGTTACATTATAATTCTTTTTTCTAAATATTTACATGTATTTAGAAAAAAGGTTTTGTATTCATATACAAAGGAAGAAATTTCACACACACGCGCGCGCATATATATATATATATATATATATATATATATATACTAGCATCACCGTCGCGGCTTCATCCGCGCTATATGGTGCGTTTCCTGTCGCGGTCAAGGGTTGTTTAGCCGGAATAAACTTTTCCGTTTATTTTTACACCTAGAATATTTCCTGAAACTGATTTCCGTTATATATTTATCTGTACCTAAAAAACAACTTAAAAAAGCAAAAATAAATTTATGAAAATTCTAATATGTGTTCTTTTTAAAGTGCACAATAAGAAAGGATTTTTTTTAAATTCCGAGTTTAAAGGGTTAAAATGGATTTTGAATTTTTTTTAAACCGGGCTATTTTTTTTTTTTTTTAATCTCTCATTTACAAATAAAGATATCAACTTGATTTTTTGTGTATTTAATATTCATGTAAATATTTAAAAACAATTTTTTAGATTTTTCTAAATTTAACCTTGAAAGGGGTAAAAAAAAGGTAAAAACATTTAACAATAATTACAGATTTTCCCCATTTGACTATACTATAGGAGATATTCAATAAAGAGGGACTTGAAAATTCTCTTCTGATAGATATCTTCTTTTTCCTGTTTACCCTCCGGTGATTACCGTTCAGGTAATACTTCAGGGGATAAATGAGGGTGATATGTATGAGTGTAAATGAAGTATAGTCTTGTACAGTCTCAGTTCGATCATTCCTGTGATGTATGGTTAATTGAAACCCAACCACCAAAGAACACCGGTATCCACGATCTAGTATTCAAATCCGTATAAAAATAACTGATTTTAGTAGGACTTGAACGCTGGAATTCTCGACTTCCAAATCAGTTGATTTGGGAAGACGTGTTCATCACTACACCAACCCGATAAGTGACAGATAAATATCTAAAAATTATTTTTGGGTTTTTTAAATTGCAATTTTTAAGGGGTGCGATGGTGTACGACGCGGCTGCTCAATCTACACAGCCACTGTTGCAGTATGTGCGAGGCGACTGGCTGCATCTTTCTCCGGTTACTTGACTAAAAAATATAAAGTAAACGTAATTAAAATTTTATTTTAAAAATGAGAAACGAAGTACCGCTACCTCCTTTTGGTGTTTATTTGGTAACGCTAAGAACCGGCTCAAAATAAATTTTTACCCGTACAAAGTATGGGTACACAGTTATAACTAATCTGTTTAAGATGGTAACCGACAGTTTTGAAACCCACGTTCTTAGATCACTCGAAGTTTCGGGTCCTGTACTGACCAAAGTGTTGCTCTGAAGAAATTATAGTACACTGATATTTTTTTAAAAAAATGAATAGGTTTTAATTTTTATTTATCATTACTGTTCTTACAAGCATGAGTTTAATGAACACAGCGGAGTCCAAGAGGTAGAGCCTTCTGTCTACACGGGATGGAGGAAGCGAACAGAGCCATTACCGGCTAAATATCCCCCCCCCGACCCCGAAAAGAAATGCAAGTAACCAAATAGCTCGGGCGAAGCCTTGTCGGTGGGGGGAGGGAAGCTAGTCTATATATATATATATATATAAATATGTCGTAAGTGATAATAATATAATTAATATATATATAATCAACTCCAGGCATAAACTATTGAAGATATGTATGAAAATTTGTATAGACGATCTTCTTAGAATTTAAGTACATACTATGAAAAATAATTTTTTAATTTCTAGTTTAAAGAATTAAGTGAAGTAACAATGAAATTTATTTTATTTTTAATTTCTCAGTAATAAATGAAAATATAAAGTTGTTTTTTGGCGTGTGTAATCTTCATGTGAACTCCTAAAAACCACTTTCTAGATGTTTTGCAAATTCAATTTTGAAAGGAGTGAACAAAAAGGTAAAACATTTTCGAATTATGATAACAAATTTTCTTATTTCCGACTAAACTAAATGAGATATTCACTTGATTTGAGCTTGCAAATATTGTTCATTTAAATATCTAAATAGTATTTTCGAGTTTTTTGAATTTTATTATTTTAAGGAGTAAACAAATAATTTTTTTTTACATTTTTGTGACTGAAATCAGTTAGTGGAACGTATGCTGACCAAACTATTGGTCTGAAGAAATTACAAAACTCTGATAGTTTTTATAAATTGAACAAGCTTTAATTTTTTTTTATCATTATCCTCATAGGAATGAGTTTAATGAACCCAGAGGGGTCCAGGGGGCAGTGCCCGACTGGGCAAATGTCCCCTAATCGTGTCGGGAAATGCGGTTAGGTGTATCAATATAGCACGGGTGAAGCTGCGACGGAGGTAGTAAGTATATATGTTATTTATTTATTATATTTTTTTAAGAAAGACCTGTGATAATACGTAAATATTTCTATATGTTAAGTTGTAAGGGTAAATGACTGTACCAATCTTAAAAAATTAGTTAAAAATTCCTTTAAAATAGTTAATAATATCAGTTATTTTCTTTTCAAGAATCATATCCATATTGTTTTTTTTTTTATTTCTAAGATTTTTTTAATTTAATACAGCAAATTCAAAAATAGTTTGCTAAATATTTTTAACAGTTATAATTGTAAAGAAATAATAAATACATTTAAAATATACGAGGTGTTTCAAAAAGCAACGAGAATTTTGAAATTTCGCGGGTTGTATTAGTCCGATTCTCGGGATTTTTTCGTTGTTGTATCGGTAAACATGTCTGAAAAGTATCTGCACATTTTTAGCCCCATTGAATGGATTACACGTGTTTTGGTACGATCGGCGATTTTTTATTTGTATAAATAATGGATCGGAGAATTTGTATCAAATTTTGCTATAAGAATGAAATAAAGGGTAGCAATGTTTTAAAAATGTTAAATATTACTTTTGGTGAGTCTGCTATGACTAAAGCAAGGGTTTACGAGTTTTATAAGCTTTTCCGAGAAGGTCGTGAAGACGTTGAAGATGACGAGCGCCCAGGACACCCCAGCACATCAAAAACCTATGAAAACGTGAAAAAAGTGAAAGAAATGATTATGAATAATCGCCGAATCAGAATCAGAAAAGTCGTTGATGATGTTGGCTCATCAATTGGCTCATGCCATAAATTTTTTTTGGATGTTTTGGATATGAAACGTTTCACAGCAAAATTTGTTCCAAAATTGTTGAATTTCGAACAAAAACAGCGGCGAATGGAAGTTGCTCAGGAGTCGCTAAATGAAGTCAACAACGATGCAGAACTACTGAAACATGTCATAACAGGTTTTGAAAGATGGGTTTACGGGTGTGATGTCGAAACTAAGGCTCAATCGTCCCTGTGGAGGCATTCTGGATCACAAAGACCAAAAAAGCTTGACAAGTACGGTCGAATCTGAAGGTTATGCTCACCGTATTTTTCGATTTTAACGGTATAGTGCATTATGAGTTCTTGCCACAAGGTCAAACGATCAATAAGGAGTATTACCTACAAGTACAAGTTCAGATAATCCAAAAAAAACGACCGGATTTATGGCGAAACAATTCATGGCTTTTGGACCGTGATAATGCGCATGCTCACACTTCATTGCTTGTTCATCAATTTTTAGCCAAAAACAACATTGTAATGATACCCCAGCCACCATATTCGCCAGTCACGGCCATGTGTGACTTTTTTCTGTTCCCAAGAATAAAGAGAATTTTAAAGGGCCGTCGTTTTACAAGCATAGACGAGATTAAAAGCAAATAGCTGAAAGACCTAATCACTATTCCAAACATCGAGTTCCAGAAGTGTTTTGGGAATTGGAAAAAGCGCTGGCATAAGTGTATAATATCTAATGGGGTCTATTTTGAAGGGGATAACATTAATGTAGGCAAATAAATAATATTCTTTCCAAAAAACAAAAATTCTTGTAACTTCTGAACATACCTCGTATGTTACATTATTACGGAAAATTTGTTTTTGTTTTTTGTATGATAAGATTAAATTTATATGTTAAGAGTAAAATTTTATTATTTGTTTTTAAAGTTTAATTTATCCAACTAAAGGATTATAAAATATATTTATTTTATTATTTTTATTGTGTAATTAATAAATTTAATAAAAACCTACCTGAAGAACTATCCTGATCGCTACCGTATGAATATGCAGTTGAACAATCTGAATGACTGGAATCTTCGTCGTACAGGAAGAGTTCAGTGCTGCTGGAGCTTGAGCTACCAACGTAGCCGTCCAGGAATTGATCTGTACTGTCCAGACCGCCTCCGACGAACATTCTGCTACCCTGAAATGAAAAAATTATATTTCAATTTAGAAATAAAATCTGAAAATAAACTAAATTTCGATCACCTTACATAATTTATTTATTGAACATCATATCACCTTACAGTTATTAACCAAACATCTATTTGCCGATATGTACTATCGTCCGTTATGTTTGAGTAATTTTGAAGCTGGATGTTTCAGAATTAAAAATCAGAAGGACCGGTTCTTTTTATTATTTAATTTAAATTAATTTTTAATTCTTCATTAAATATTAATTTTTACTAGAATTAATTTTTCTCAGAGTAGAATAATAATTCTAACCTGAGTAAGTAAAGGCTGTTATTTTGTATTCAACTGAGGCCAGAAAACAGTTTTCAGTTAATGGATAACTTTTTAATCGACCTCGCTACATCAGATTCCTGCACAGTAACCCACACCCCTCTTCCCATCAGCAAAGTAAATTTGGATGAGAAAAACGATCAGTTTTTAACACCGCGGGCGGGGGATGTCTCCCAGTAATCCAAGATATTAAGGTCTGTAGTTTACCAAGGCGACATCTGTTTTTTGGTGAATTGGTAGACTTGTGGTGTGATATAACACCATAAGACTAGGTGAAAACGGAAGCTCTTTAGGATCTAAAAAAACGGTCGTCAACTCTTTTTTACGATAACGTACCTCGGAGTATGGATAGACAAAAACGCCACGTTTCTGAGGCGCTTGACCGAGGTGTCTCAGAAGGCTGAAAAAAATTCAGCCACCATCGATCGGATAATGATTAATATTGTGGGAGATTCCCGCTCATCAAAGCGAAGAGTTTATCACAAAACCAAGGATGGTGCTCTCGAAAGAGATGTACGGAACACCAGCTTGGTCTGTCGCGCTGAAAACGGAAGAGCCCGGACAATTCTCAAACCGGTGCACAGGTCTGACTCTCTTTTGGTATGTTTTTTTTTGTTATAGAGGTGGAGGAACCCCGTCTACAGGCGCCGAAGCAGTGTCAGACTCCCTAGCAGGTTCCGCAAGATGTTATTAACTGCGTATGTGTTCCTGCGCACTACCGAATATACCTCCACCCCTGGGTTTCCGCCCCTTCTAGGAATCGCTTTTCAGTATTACTTCAGGAAGGGGGAAAACGCCCGCATACACAATCGGTCACGAAATCACAACTGAATTATCCAAACACACACTCATGCATAACACTTGTGTTGGTGTTATCCAAGGATAACACCAACACAAGGAGTAACAAATCATTCACACACCACAACAAGGAAAAAACACACGTAACACAGGATTTTTTTTCATACTGTGGACACTCATGGTAACATACACTTACGCAATGTAACTCACCTAACCATAATAACCAACACCAAGAGTAAAAAAGTCACAGACACATCACACAAAAATACTCACAACACCGAACTCACAGCCCAGTACCTACCAAGTGGTAACTAACTGTCTTCTGTAGCAACAAGAACGCCATCGAGCACCAGAAACAGAGTGCCCACGGCTTTACTGCACCAAGGTAACCCACAGACGCTCAGGAGCCCCTCACGGCGAGCCTGTCCGTCCCGGCACCCTCCGACTTCTTCTTCGGGCTTCTTCTGCATCTCTTAGCTCTTCCATTGTGTACTTATTGAATCTTGTTATTGCCGTCCCCTGCTGTTCTCCCATTAGAATGAAGCGCTGGAGTTCCTCCGGTGTGAACATATCCTCCCGGTCCAGTACATCCAAAATACGCCATCGAGCAGGCTCAAATCGCACACGAGAAATGAAAACAAGGTGCACCATTTCCTCCTCGTCGTCACAGACCGGACAACAGTCCGAGTGGTCCAGGGCAAACCTATAAAGGTACGCCTTATAACCCCGTATCCCGCCAAAAACAGCGTATGAAAGAAATCATATTTGGCATGTTTCCTCTCTCACCAAGCTCGAATGTCCCAAATCAGACGGCTGGAGATGACCTCCGGTAAAGCCCATAAGGGCTAAGTACCTAGTGGGTGGTGTGTCGGCCGAAACTTCCACATGGAGGATGTCTTCGTCTATGTTCAGGAGTCAGGATGTACTTTTCGTTTGGAAGAGGTAGGCGATTGCTGAGAGGTAAATAAATCGGAGTCGGGACATTGCTTGTTCGCAGTTGTTAGGAGAGATAGGATCAGCTGATGAAGGGCAGATAGACTTATAGACTGATCCTGAAACTCCGGAGATGGTAGGACCCCAAACAGGATACTGGGATTAGAGTTAACCCAATCTCTAACCGGTCACAGTTACTTCAAGTTACTTCGGTTACATCAGTTTTTCTATAATAATCACTCTCCGACGAGTGTGATTATTCCAAAAAGGAAGATACCTCATAACACACCGTATTCAAATAAACCTCGTTTTTGCAGCACAAGGAAGCGTGTCTGAGATAATTCGGCATACTTACCACCGTTTACATCATGGGGACTATGCTGTAGAACGAACGGGCTGGCATTCAGTGTCGAAGATGGTGGTGAGAATTATCCATGCAAAGAAGACGAAAGAACAGCGGTGAATTCTCCCTCCGGGAAACACAGTCAGGTATTGCTTCAGAGGATGATATATATGAGTGTAAGTGAAGTATAGTCTGGTACAGTCACAGGTCAAACCATTTCTGAGATGTGTAGTTAATTGAAACCCAACCTCCAAAGATCACCGGTATCTACGACCTAGTACTCAAATCCGTTACTTTTATACGGATTTGAATACTAGATCGTGGATACTGGTGTTCTTTGGTGGTTGGGTTTCATTTAACCACACATCTCAGAAATGGTCGACCTGAGACGGAACAAGACTACAGTTCACTTACACTCATATATATCATATTTATTCATCCTCTGAAGTAATATCTGACGGTGATTCCCGGAGGCTAAAGAGGAAAAAAAAGTTGATGAATTTCCCCTGATTTTCCTTGTGGCTTTGTTTCTCACTAAACCAGGTCCGACCCCAAATAGAAGTAGCTGATAAAAAACGTAGGTCACAATTCTATACAGATGATAAAACAAGGAAAAGCTTTTCTTAATTGTGTCTCATTATTACCAGTAGAGTAGTTTTTGATAATTTTTAAAGAAAATTTCAGTTTACAGATAAAGTTACAATTACATATAAAAAATGATTGTTTTTTTCACCTACAAAACATTATTTTTGTTTTACTTATTCGAGTTTTTTTTAATCGTTAAGAATAATTTTTTAATTTCCTATACTTTAAAATTTAAGATATATAACATATATTTACTAATTTATACATAATGTATGAAATTTTTTTAAATCACATTATCCACTATATTAATAAAAAAAGGAAATAATAATATATATATATATATATATATATGTTATATATTATATATGTAAGTTAAATTCTTGATTTAACGAATTTTGATTTTAAAAAACAATTTGTTTTATTTACAATAATAATTAACATAATTGATATACTTTCAACTATGTTATTAAATATTAGTTGTATAATTTTTTTTAGCGTTCTTAATAACAGTAATAAAAGAAGTTAACATGTTCACCGGTTGAGTACTACAGGCTAACATTTTAGGACGTTAATTACACATGTTAACGAACTGGTGCTACTGAGAGAACTAAATAGAATTAATAATTAAGACAAACACTTCAACTATAATAATAATTCTAAGAAATAATAGATTATTAAGAATTCAGTGATAAATAAGGAACACATGCACTAAATAATGTTTGTTTAGTTAAATACTACGACGTAACTCCTCCAACTCCAAACAAAACATCCGGGGGATGTTGATTAACAATTCAAGTGTTCCATTTATCAATATTTTATAATAAAATACATAAATAATAATAGTAATTATTAAAATTAAATACAATAATAAAATCCATACAGGTATTTCATTTGTTACAGTATTTTTGACAATTGATAAATTATTCAAATTAATGTTTTCTAAATCTAAATTTACAGATAATTCTAATCGTTAATACCTAAAAATGTTTGATGCCTGCGGTTTTCCCTTATATATATATATATATATATATATATATATATATATTTAATTTTACTATTATTTGTATTTATCAGATATATTCCTTGAAACGTTTTTGTTATAATTTCTTTATTATTTTCAATTATACAATTTTCTTAGTGTGGCACTATTGCCAAAAAATACTACATCTCCGGTATCCACTTAACCAGATTTTCGTTTATAATTTAAGTTGATTAGGTTTTGTTTTTGATAAATATATTTTAAATCTTTAAATATCTTTAGGATTTTTTTTTAGCTTAAATTTTAAAGCTTATCTAAAGATACATATTTACAATTGTTAGTGTTAACATTGTGAATATTACATTTTCAAAATTTATTTCTTGTTGTGATATTAATTCAAATAGTGATAGCAATTTAAATATTTATAATACTTATTATCATCACATTTATCATTTAAATCTATGATTTTTTTACTTTCTTGTCTCTATCACGAAGTTCGTTAGAACTTCGCCGGTAAGAGTCAGCAGACGGCGAAGTCAACGAACTACGTTTACAGTTCTAAACATGACCTACCCTAAAAGTGAAATGAAAATGGGGAAAAAATAAAAAAATAAACACGAAAACATTATATTTTAGTTCAATTAGATTTGTAATAAAGAATACTTTCAAAAAATTCCTCGAATTTTGTTTGACAACATTTTTTTCCATTTTATGAACCGCGGGGCTCGAATGTCATTTTTTAAGGTGACTTTACGAATCGCGCCGCTAGATAGCAGTACTTAATAGTACTAGGTAGCGTACAAAAACTTGATAATGTACATCAATTAATAGAATTTAAAATAAGTATACTACAGCGAGTTTTAATAGTAAATGCTCTTATGTTATAAATGAAAGTACTGAAAATGAAACAATTTTTTTAATTCCCATCACTTCTTTAAAAAAATAAAATAATAAATAAAAGTATTAGTTTACAAGAGATTATATTATTTTTATTAAAAAAGTAATAAATAAAATATAAATAAATTCGATTGATAAAATTTTTATTCTACAATTATAACTATTTGAACTAATCGATTGAGAAATAAAAAAAGTTCATTTAATAATAATATAAAAAGTGTGTCCACGGATACGATAAAAATCGAGGTTTACACTTACAAAGTAATAAGTGCAATATTACATCACGGATCTTCGATTCGTGAAGGTCATTATACTAATTTTATTAAAAAAGGAAAAATATGGTACGAATATGACTAACAACAAAAAACAAATTGGCCGTGAAATTCAATTTCTTTGTTCTAGAAAGGCAATAAATTTTAATAATAAATCCATAAGATAACAATTCCTAAAAAAAAATAAAAGAATAATCTTACAAAACGCAGTGATATCC
Source organism: Lycorma delicatula (assembly GCF_047948215.1). Classification (NCBI taxonomy): domain Eukaryota; kingdom Metazoa; phylum Arthropoda; class Insecta; order Hemiptera; family Fulgoridae; genus Lycorma; species Lycorma delicatula. The sequence goes on along the minus strand of NC_134456.1, from coordinate 85,513,373 downwards.
AAAGAAATTACAATGAAATTGTAATCCGTACGTTAAGAGTCTCGCAGATATTATTTCTTACGCTCAAAATCAAAAATTTCTGTAAAAAAATAAAACTGTTTTTAATAAAATGATACTGATATCAAAAAAGATAAGACACTACATTTTCTATTACCAAACTATGTTATTAATTTAGAATTTTGTTTAAAAAAAAGTACATGTTAAATATACGTAATACACGATAAATCTAGAATAATAGAATAAACAATGATTAATCATTCCATAAGCAAAAAAATACAAAAATTTGTTACAAAATTCTTACTGGCCCAATTTCTTTATTAAACAACGAAGAATTGTATTATTTCTCTAAATGTGACGTGTATTACATGTAAATAATCGGGCCGGTTAATAATCGGTAATAATCGGGATATCTGCCAGACTCTTATCGTACAGTTTACAACTTCATCGTAATTTTTTTTTTTTTTTTATTTTAAAAAAATATTTTACTTTTGGTATTATATTGTAATTTAAATCCTTCTTTGTTAGAATTGATATTAATTTGCGTAATTTATAATCTGTTTACTCTACAATTGGTATTTCAAGAAAAAAATTTATATCACTATTACTAATCTTACAACTAACTTTTAACAAATTTTCAAGTTCTCTTAATATTATTTAACTTAGTTTCCAATGGCAATTGATTATTGTAATATTTGGATAGCTTTTCAATCTCATTAAATAAATCTTTTGTAGATGTAATGCTGGTGTGACAAAATGTTAATGAGCTTTCAATATCTTACACCAAACTTAACGCATTATTATATAAGATATATAACTGATTAAGAAAATTTCTTAATTTTTTTAATTCAACAAAATATTTACATTTTTATTCATTACTAATAATTTATTACTTAATTCTTTAAAATTATTCTCAATTATTTTGACAGTTCCATTAAATTCATTAGTAATATCTACAATAACAGAGTATTGATTAATAAAATGATTATTATATCATCCTGCTTATACTTAATTTGATTAAGTAATGAACCGAGTCAATTAATGATTCCTCTTTTATTTTCTTATTTTAATATTTAATAATACAATTTCTAATTTTTCACTAAATAATATCTTTATATGATTAATAAATTTAATATAACTACTTACGTCATACTAATGACTATTGGCTGTTACAAAATCTTCCTTACTGTTTATGTTATGCAATTTATTATAATTTATATCATTCAACATTTTCATAAATGTCATTTAAACACACACACACACACACACACACACACACACACACACACACACACACACACACACACACACACACACACACACACACACACACACACACACACACACACACACACACGTAGTGTTAATAAAGTAGAAGAACCATTAAATAATTTTTCAATCATTCGATAAAGAAAAATGGAATTTAACAAATGTTTCTACCTCAAAACGATTTATTTTTTGACCATCACACCCCCATGATGATTTATGAGACCACCACAACCCAGAGAACTAGAGGGCTTTTCATAAGGGAGCAACTCATAAATTTTAAATGGAAAGGGATAAGATTTTCAAGATAATTTTAATACCATTAAAAAAAAAATTACTTAAAATCCATCGGATTACGATAAGTCTATCCAAAATTGTGGCTATTTAATATTTCTCAGCTAGTTCAAAAGAGGTAGATGAGGCGTCCCATGTAGTAATAGTCTCAAACCGAAAAAGAGATCATCGTTCTTAGGTACAGTAATATTAGCTCAACTTTATTTTTTTGTGTTCCACTGTTGATAAGTTATTGTAGACCAATTTTGAGACTAGCAGTAAAATAAAATTAAATGACCATAATTTGGGTTATAGTTATCGAGGCTCAATGTTTTTTACATCAAAACTTTTATTTTTCAATTCTCTTTAAAGCGGTGCATCACAATCTTTCCACATTCCTATTTAAAATCTATGAGTTGCCCCCCACCCATGAGAGTCCAGTAGATGCTTGAAGTGGTAGTCTCATATCAACAAATAGAACATTTTAAAATAAGGATATTCATTTTTCTACATTCATATTTCATTTTTCTAGAATGGTTGAAAAGTTATTTAAGGGTCCCCGTACTTTACTATAATTTTGTATATACTAGTGTACGAGTGGGTAACCAATAATAAAGGAAATCTTCTGAAATCTTATATTTATTTTTACATTGTTTAAATTTAATCAACTTCAAATTACCCTCCGTTATATCCAATACACATTCAGATGTTTTTTTTTTCCATTGCTTAGAACAATTTTTAAATTCTTTACTTGTAATGCCTTTTAAGGCAAAGGCTGTTTTTCTGTTTCACCTCTTCTACCGTGACAAATTGCTTTCCCTTATAGACCCTTTTCATCCGTAGAAACAAAAAGAAGTCGCAAATTCCTTGATCGGTTGAACACGGAAGATGAGGCAAGAAGCTCATTCCGTTTCTGATCAAAAATTACTACACAATGAGCGTGGTGTTGGCGGAGAAATCGTGATGATGGATAAACCAGTCACGTGTTCGCCATAATTCCTGTCGCTTTTTCCATATAGAAGATTGCGTTTCAGTACAGAAACGCAATCTTTTGAAAATCTTAAGGTAAAATTGTTAAATCGTCGACGATTTAACAATTTTACCTTAAGATTTTCGTTGATGGCGTAAAGAATTTTTTCGACATTTTCATCGGTTCGAACGTTTTTATTACACCGAGATCGGTAATGATCTTCAATCAACATTTGTACTCGTTTGAAGATTGAAAACTCTAACAAATACGTGTTTTCACATCGCAAATTTGGCTTTTAAAACCATTTAAAGTTTCCACCGCGTTTATTTTATTAATGGAGACTAAACTTGAAGGTTCCGCGTTGCTCGTGACTTTCAGTTATCACTTTTTCTCGAAGTCGGAAAGTAGCTCTGTGTTAAAAATTCATTGTGCTTCTGTAGTACCTTTCGGTACGGCATCGCTTGGCATACAGACTCGGAAAGATTCCACCTAGACTCTTTCCGCTATAGAATCACGAACTAAGACCTTACGTCCCACCACAATGCATATTCGTTTTTTTTGGTCGCCTGTCGTCTATACACACACATATATATATATATATATATATATATATATATATATATGTGTGTGTGTGTGTGTGTGTGTGTGTGTGTGTGTTGTGTAAACAGACACATTGTTATTTATTTCTACAAATTCACCTATTCCTTCCTTCACCTTCTAATTATTAGCCTCAGAATAACACAGAAGACTCCCTCCTGGAAGGGAGTGTATGGCACCCTCCAAACTCTAACTTATCCTCCTACATCAGGTACCGTCAGACCCATTCCTACTAGACCGAAAAGCCTTCAGTGAATGGACAGAAGAGGAATCGCGTCGGAAGAAAAACGCAAATATATTGCTAATCTCCCAAGGAGTAACCAGTAAAAATAACATTTAAAAATCCAGTCTACAAAGGACCGGACCGCAATCCCCAACTTCGTCCCAATAAAAAAATAATATGTAACCGACATTAAAAATTAAATGCGCGCCCGATAATAAAGAATAAAAACCAACAGCAAGGAGCTGCTCTAGGATTAATAGTCCAGGGTCTGCGATTAATAGGGGGAATAAAATACACCTCGTTAACCTTGCACTCCGTTCCGTTATTTTTACGTAAACTATCGGGTTGCATCTGTTGAATCTTTTCAGTCTATCATAATTTCTAGAATTTACGTTAGAAAATAAATGATTTATAATTGGTATGATTGGCAAACTTTTAAAAATTATTTTATTAAACCAATCTAATAAATAAGTATACGATTTTTAAGTTAGCCGTCTATATCTGTGTCAAAAAACGATTTGCATATCCAAAAAGAAACATATTATGTTTTTCTGTTGGAAAAAAATTATTAATTTAATTTTAAATGTATAAGATACCTACCTTAATTAATTACATTTGAATCAAGAAAGAATTTCTTCACCGATTGATATTTTAAATCATTTGACAAAATCCAGGTTTTGTAGGCTTTTTTTTTATTTTCAAAATGTTATTTTCAATCTGAAATATTAAAGAACGTACATTAATTAAAGGTTTAACACAAATAAAATAAATTTATAAAAAAAAATACTTCTCAATGTTATATTGCTTACATATTCAAAAATTTAAATATTGTTTATATCTTAATTCTAAAATTTAACATCTCATGGATATTTAGCGATTTTACTCCCTTTATTTTGGACTCAAAAGTTTATTTATTGAAGTAATTACTTACTTCAAAATTAAATTACTCTAGAAAAAATTATTGTTTATTAGAAAAATTAATAATATGAGTACTGTATTGCAACTTGACGGATGAGGGTCGAAAATCAGGCCAAAATTGTGATGTATTTGTTGTCGCCGAATGGCTTCGACGGCACGTAATTCATAACCTTGCGGTGGCCCTGAAAAGGGCCGTTTTTTAGCGTTAGCTCTGAGAAGAGCTGTTGGGTCCGGAAGATGGACTCCGGCAAAGTTGGGGAGTTGCGGCTCGTCCATTGAAGTCCGACCGGGCTTTCCCTCAGCGGCAGTTGGGTCCCCACTACAGCGTGGCAGTGGTGGCCCCCAGAGTACCGCAGCGTCGGTCGTCCTTCGCCGGCGCGGTCGAGGTGGTTCTCCCCGAGCGTTCCCACGCTGAGCCGGCTCCTGCTGCTGAGCCCGGTGATCTGGAGCTGGAGCGGGAAGGAAGCTTCCGCGTCAGCGGCTCCCTCGGTGGGCCGGCCAGGAGCGATTGAAGCCCGGTGAGCTGGAGTGGGAAGGTAGCGTCCGCGTCCAGCAGCTTCCTCGGCGTCCCGGCCAGGCTGTTGCTTCGGCGGGGATGTTGGCATCCGCCGGGAGGTCCCACGTTGAGCCGGCCAGGGAATTTCTGTCTTCTTCCAACTTCTTCTTCTTCTTGGTCTTTTCCAGGTGGTGGTGGACGATGAATTGCCTTCCCTCTCGTGGTGAACGCTCTTTTATTGGTGCCTGAGAGTGGTGGGGCTACAGTTCCGCTATGGTGGGAGAACTGCGCGGTGGGAGTGATACTGTATCAACGCGTCCGTATACTGTACGCCCCGCTCACATCGTTGCTACCGTTATCGCCCGCCGATATTAAATTAATCATATATGTGGTAACATATATGTGGTAACGTCTTATTTCGACGCTTTCACTCAACAGGTTTTCGAGGTATGAGACATAAACTCCTTATAAATAATGTTGAATATCCCCCACCTCTAAATCCGACTGACGTAAAACTTTAGAATTTTAAATAACTTAATACTCGTATGTTTAATTCAAAATTCTGAAAATACTCTTCCCTTTTCTTTTAATTTTGATCAAAATTTAATACCATCAATGCTCCATCCATATAAAGAGTTTTTTTAGCCATTTTTGAAGAATTTATATTTAACTATTCCGAAGACGTAAATCAAAATACAGGCAAACACATGTATGTACGTATTATATCTTCCGGAAATTTTTATAACTTTTTCTGTTTATTTTTTTTTACTAAGGTGATCTTAAAATATTTTTTTTTTTACTTTTCCTTTATACCTCAGTTGCTGCAGGAGCTATAAAGTTATAACCGACAACATAAAGATATTAATATCAGAATCATAACTTTTTACATCATATTCAACACGGATTTAATACATCTAAAGTTTTTGCTTAATCCTTAATTCCTTAAAAATTTACATAATCCGAATTCAAAATATTACTTGTCAAGGTAATAAAATTTTTTAAAAAGAAAAAATAACGATACCTGTACAATAAAATATTGTCTCTTTAATGTACAATAAATATTATTTGGTAATTTTTCACTAATCAATAAGACGGCCGATTATACCAATATTTAACTTATATAAATTGTAAAAAACCCCGTGTGTGATTCCCTTATAAAGAACAATTTTAATTACATTTCACTTTTTAAGTATAAAATCTGTCTAATTATATTAGAAGAAAATTAATAAAATGTAAAATCGGCAGAAATGTTTTTCAAAATTATGTACATTTTTGACGGTTCTGTATATTTGTTATTATTCTATTTCCTAATATGTACGTTGCCATCTGTTGAACTAATGAACAACAAGCAGCCTCCCCCACGGCCTAATGATATGTATGACGTGTAAATGAGTTGTAGTCTTGTACAGACTCAGGCCGACCAGTTCCGAGATGTTTGATTAATTGAACCCCGACCACTAAAGTACAGCCAACGGTATCCAATGTCTAGTATTCAAATCCATATAAAAGCAACTAACTTTTACAAGGATTTGAACCTCAGAACCTTCTATTTCGAAAATCACTTGTTAAACAACTGATTTCCGACGTTAGAAAATCATTATTAAAAAACTAAATAATAAAAAAAAAATATTTTTTCAAAAATAATCTACCTCGATCTATTAAATTAAGATATATATTTTTTGTTCTTTTGCCATTTCTCCCTTCAGTTTAAATAGTTTTAGGGAAAATAAACCGAAAGGCCAACATATATTTCAATTTTAAGACATGGAGGTCGATTTTTTGAACAATTTTTTTTTTATTATTTGTATATGCAATGTAGGTAAAAAATTTGTTTTAATAAAGTTCTCACTGAAATGTCTTTGATGAAAATCGAAATTGGTATTTTCGCAATATCCCTCACTCCATTAACAAATTTTGAAAAAAATAATAATATGATCAATGCCCCAAATACGAAATGTTTTTTCCTTTTGTCTGTTTTGCCTCCAGAACCACCGTAAGGTATTACATCAGAGGATGAATGAGGATGATATGTATGAATGTAAATAAAGTGTAGTCTTGTACAGTCTCAGGTCGACCATTCCTAAGGTGTGTGGTTAATTGAAACCCAGCCACCAAAGAACACCGATATCCACGATCTAGTATTCAAAATGTAATATATATATTACTAGATAATTATAAGATAATATATAATTATAAAATATATATAATACTAGAGCGTGGATACCGGTGTTCTTTGGTAGTTGGGTTGCAATTAACCACACATCTCAGGAATAGTCAAACTGAGACTGAACAAGACTATGCACTTCATTTACATTCATATATATCATCCTCATTCATCCGCTGAAGTAATATCTTACGGTGGTTTCAGGGCTAATTAGGAAATAAAGAAGTTGAATGAATATACGAGGTCTGCTTAGAAAAGAACTGAATTTTATTTTTTTGATCATGAATTTTACAGATTATTGGCCCTTGTCTCCTTCAAAGTACTCCCCTACCATATTTTCACACTTTTCCCAGCGGTGTTTCCACTTCGCAAAGCAGTCCTGAATAGCTTCATTTCAAATGGCCTTTAAGATCCTTCCTTTCTTTTTCCTGTTTTAGCCTCCGGTAATTACCTTTTGGATAATACTTAAGAGGATGAGGATGATATGTATGAGTGTAAATGAAGTGTAGTCTTGTACAGTCTCAGTTCGATTATTCCTGAGTATGTGTGGTTAATTGAAACCCTACCACCAAAGAACACCGCTTTCCACGATCTAGTATTCAAATCCGTGTAAAAATAACTCACTTTACTAGGACTTGAACGCTGGAACTCTTGATCTTCAAATCAGCTGATTTGGGAAGACGCGTTCACCACTAGACCAACCCGGTGAGTGGCCTTTAAGTTCCGTAACGAATTTACTTTAATATCATCAATAGTCTGAAAATGGGGTCCTTTCATCACTGATTTTAATTTCAGAAATAAAAAAAAAATCGCAAGGAGGTAAGTCTGGCGAGTAGAGAGGCTGAGAAAGGACAGTCATCCGATTTTTGGCACAAAACTGACGAACTGACAAAGCTGAATGTGTGGGCGCATCGTCGTGGTGAAGAAACCATGAGGTGTTACCCCACAACTCTGGATTTTTTTGCAGATTTTTTCACGTAACCGTTGTAAAACGCCTTGATAGTACGCACGGTTTTCTGTTTCACCTTGAGGCAAGAATTCATAATGCATTAAAATTGCGTTAAAATGCGCAAACGCGTTAAATTGCGTTAATGCGTTATGCGTTAAAATTGAAAAAAACAGACAGCATCACTTTGATGTTGGATTAAGACTGACGTGCTTTCTTGGGGTGTGGAGATCCTTTGCTAATCTATGGTGATGATTGAACATGCAAACCCAGCGTTCGTCTCCTTTGCATGAATGTTTCATCGTCATCAGCTTGTTCTAGAAGTTACCGACAAATGTCCACTTTATGTTCTTTCTGCTGTCATCTGCGGTCATCAAAGGAGGGAAAACTTTGCTGCAACTCGAGGCAAGACAAAATGCCATCCCATGGCATCCCCTGCCATGACAAAATGTCATGGCATGATTCAATCTCTTCTGCAAGTTCTCTGACAGTCAATCAGCGATTTGCGACTTGCGAAACGGAACATTCGAGGAACAATTGCTGCGTCCAAAAAAACGCAATTGCCAGCAATTGTGTGATGCTGTGGAATTTGATCCGTGGGGTGACGCCTATCGTATCGTCACAAAAAGGTTTGGAAGAAGGCTGCCCTACTGTCCGTAGATGAGGTGAAGAAAGGCGTTGACGAACTGTTTCCGAAAGGAATAGAGTTTCAAAGGGAGGAGATTTAGGTGGAATCAATAGTTCCTTTCTCGCTGCAGGACCTGAGTGAGGCGGCTAAGTTGATTAAAGGCTGCAAGAGTCCGGATCCGAATGGGATCCCCCCGGAGGTTGTAAAAATGGGACGTCCTCCGGACGGCGGCGGGGGCTCCTCGGAGTCGTCGCTCGTCGGTGGCCCCTTGGGGACGCTTTCCGGTCATCCAGATTCGGATAGTAGAGTGCCTGGGTGATCATGCAGGGGCTGTACATACCATATGGCTGCCGTTAGTGTGGGACTGACGGCGGCTTTTCCTCCCCCTACAAAAAAACAAAACACGTTGCACTCAAATAACAAACAATAACACACTAAAAGAGGTATCAACAATCCATGAACGTATGGTTACAGAGGAGGTTATTCGGAACGCAATGCTGTCAAACGCACGTCATTAAATATCTCCGATGGCGCGTAATTAAAAATGTTCCGTTATTGTCTGAACAGACTTCGTATAGAAATATTTCAACCAAATTTGAAGAAAGTTTGTTTGGTCAGTCCTGAGATATAAGGCCAAAAGTAGTCTGATGCACATACATACATATATATATTAAAGTCTTTTTGTTCTAGATGAACTAATTGGACCGTAAAAGATAAAGATTTACGAAAACCCCGATACCCCATTATTGTATGATCGTCATACTTAACCTTTTAATGTAGCTATTAGAGCTTTACTTGCCAGGAAATTAAAACAGATATGTTCATTTTAATTGGCTAAATTAAGAAAATATACATAAATATTGAAAAAAGATCACCTTGCCACTAGTAAATTGATGTTTGTAAATAAACATTATTAAATATTTTGCGCCACTGCGTGCAATCTACTACAAATGTATAACCCTTGCAAGAGAATAATTAACAGGAGTTCTGACTTTTTATTAAATTTTTTTTTTTTTTAATGGAATTATTTATTGTTGCTGGCAATTATAATCTGATGCCCAATAAAGCTACATTTTTTGGGATGAGAAATTAATTTTTAGTTTATGAAATAATGCCAAGCTTGATCAGGATTAAAACCGCTTCCACAATATGATTTTTACAGAACCTGTTTCGTCTTCCTCGTTATTATTTTAAAATAATTTTTTCCAAGCGTTATTGCAGTCCTTAAATGTTTAATTATTACTTTTATTTTCTGCACATAATAATCTTTTTGTCTAAACCAACAAACTTTTTTTTAATTTTTAAAAATACACATTTCCGAATAAAACAGCTATTAATAAAGAAGAGATGTAATCCGGAAAAACTGCTTCTCTAAAAATGTCTGAACTAGAAGATGATAACTGCAAATTATTAGTTATTAAAAAATTAATACAAAGTAATTTTTAGAATTTTTTAAAGTTATTTCAAACGGTCGTAAATTCGTATTAATTTAAAATGTCAAAAAAAAAATATTTTTTAAGTTTTTGAATTTAAATTTCAGTAAAGTAACGAACTTACAAAGAAATTAATATAAAATAAGACCGCTAAGAATTTTAACGCTATTATGAAGTCCTATTGTCAAACTAATTAGCAAAAATTTAAAAAAATTTAAATTAAACGGATTACGTGATTATGATTTATTTATTTAAACGATCGATCAAGGACTTTTTTAATATTATCTTAATTTTTACACGACTGCCGAAAAAGGAGTGTAATGTCTTTAGGGTGTACGTATGTATGACTCCTTCTATGAATCATGAAACCTTGTCGATGGTGAGGGGGCTTGAGCATGAAACCTTGCACAGTGATACAGAGAAGCTGGAGCGAAGGTGCAACCATATCACAGAGGTATCCGTTGAGAGGCAGACTAAGGAATGGTTCCTGAAAGAGGGCAGCAGCTCTTTCAGTAGTTGTTAAGAGAGTAAAGTCAGGAGAATTTAAACGGCCATATCAACATCACTCAATCTTCTGAGTACTGCGCAGCTGAAAGCAATGAAAAACTACGGCTGTTTTTTTTCCAAGAAAATGTAGCTCTCTGCATTTTCATTAACAATGATGGAGACGCCTTCCGGTCAAATATTCCGGAGGTAAACTAGTTCCCCGTTCGGATGTCCGGGTGGGGACTGCTAAGGAAGGGGTCACCAGAAAATTATAAAATAACATTCTACGAGTCAGAGCCTGGAATGTTAGAAGTCTAAAAAAGGTTGGTAGGTTAGAAAAATTAAAAAGGGAAATGGATAGATTAAATATAGATGTAGTAGGATATAGTGAGGTTCGGTAGGAAGAGGAAAACAACTTCTGGTCAGGTGATTTAAGAATAATTAACACAACTTTAAATAGCGGGCAGGAAGGAGTAGGTTACGTAATGAATAAGAAGATAGGGAAGAGAGTAAAGTATTTCAGAAAGCTTAGCGATAGAATCATTGTTATCAGGATAAAATCAAAATCTAAGCCGACAACGATTGTTAACGTCTATGTTCCTACATATATGCCTATGTCTGTATGCCTGTAGAGTGTGTATACGAAGAAATTGACGAAGCAATTAAACACATAAAAGGGAATGAAGATTTAATATTTGGAGATTGGAATGCAACCATTGGAAAAGGCAAGGAAGGAAATATTGTGGATGAAGTACGAGCTGGGCAAAAGAAATGAAAGAGGAGACCGACTTATTGAGTTTTGCACAAAGTATAATTTAATAATTGCCAACACCCAGTTTAAAAATCATAATAGAAGAATATATAAATGGAAAAAGCCGGGCGATGCTGCAATGTATCAGATAGATTATATCATGATTGAGCAAAGATTTAGAAATCAAGTCGTTGACTGCAATGCATATCCAGGAGCAGACATTGATAGCGACCATAATTTAGTGATAATGAAATGTAGATTGGGGTTTAAAAACCTGAAGAAACGGTGTCAGATAAATTGGTGGAATTTAGAGAAGCTTAAGGAAGAGGAAGGAGGTAAAGGAAATTTTTGAGGAGGACATCGCAACAGGTCTGAGTAAAAAAGATGAGGTAGAAAATATAGAAGAGGAATGGGAAAATGTTACAAACGAAATTCTTAAATCAGCAGAAGCGAACTCAGGCGGAAGAAAGAAAACTGGTAGAAAACCTTGGATATCAGAGGATATATTTCAACTGATGGATGAACGTAGAAAGTATAAAAATGCTAGTGATGAAGAAGGTAAAAGGAACTATCACTGTGTTAGCTGGGTTTGAAGTGAATGATTCGAATCAACCGAATAAATAAAATTACAAAAATAATAGAATTAATTTTACGTTAAATAAAATAAAATAATTTATATAAATAAAAATGTAAATTTTCGTTTGTTCAAAATCTTAAATCTCCAAAAGTTCTTCACCGATTGCTTTGGAATTTTGAAACAACGTTGCATTCGAATACGCACGTGTTTTTATATACCTAAGATGTGACATCTGTGATGTAAAAACATGCTTTTTTTTTAAATACCGTTACCTGTTGGATGTAAAAACAACACACGCTACACTAAATATTTTACGATTCCATTTCAATGTTTCCGATGTGTGTGTCCGCTGTAGACTGAAAAACTACTGGAACGATTTACGCGCGGGGAAAAGGGAGAAAGGGAAAAATCGGAAAAGGGAAACAGGGAAAAATCGCAAAAGGAAAAGGGAAGAGGGGGAAATAGAAAAAAGAAAAAGGGGAAATGGGGGAAAGAAAATGGAGGAAGGAAAGTGAAGAGGGAAAGGGGAAAGGGAAAAGTCAAATTTTGTGACGTTCGGTAATGTTCATTTTGATAATGTTTTATCAAACTCTCAATTGTGTTCATTTAATCTATATATATATATATATATATATATATATATATATATATATATATATAAATACTCAAATCTAGCAATAACGAAGCATTGCCGGGTCTGCTAGTATTAAATAAATTTAAATGAGGTGATGCGATTACCTCGTGCAAGGTTAGACTAATCATCACCATCAACTAGTAACAAACGGAGTGCTTCTGGGGCGCTGTTTTGGGAGGTGCGTTGGGGTGCTCTTAAATTATATTTGCAAACAATCGTCCGATTTTCAAAATTTAATCGGGGTTTTGTTAGTAGGTCAAAGGCTAACTTTTTCATGCATCAGGTACACATTCCATGTAAGAAATCACGGTTATTCCGAATTCTTGTTATAACTTCGCAACCAATCTTCCGATTTTTTAAAATTCGAACGGAATATTTGCTACTATAATACAAAATCACGATGGAACCAAACCCGAACAAAAAGAGTAATGTTTATCGGCAATGATTTTTTTCGGCAGTTTTTTAATTTTTAATATTTATCTCTTGTTTAAGTACAACATTATGTACGAGTTGTAATATTCATATTTATTATAATTTTGTTTGTTTGATGAATCTGTCTTTTGCCAGATCAATGATCCTTCACAAAGGACACTGTTTACGTAAGATATGCCCTAACCAAGATAATAAATGATTGTTTTTTTAACATTACATGTATGATTAAATAGTTGAAAAAAATATATATATAAAAAGTATATTAATTAAAAAAAAAATAAAATAAAAATAAATATGTTATTGTAATTAAAATTGATAAATAAAATATCAATAAATAACAAAAGATATATTAAATATTTTTGTAAATTAATTATTTTTTGGCCACGACGGAAAACAATTTTAGGCTATTTCAGATTTCAACGAAAATATCCGTTTTGACCATCCATGAATCCATTTTGACTAGTTTCGGTGTGACGTCTGTACGTACGTATGTATCTCGTATAACTCAAGTATGATTAGCCGTAGGATGTTGAAATTTTGGATTTAGGATTGTTGTTATATCTAGTTGTGAACCTCCACTTTCGATTGAAATCGACTGACTAAAATTTTCCAAAAAAAGCCCAAAATTAAAAAAAATTGAATTTTGGACTTTTTCTTAACTGCAGTAATAAGACCTTATTGAGTGCTTTTGAACGAGATATCATAAGTGGTACTTATTTTTATTGGCTCCAGAGTTATGAAATTTTATGTGTGTCAAATATTGAAGTATCTGGTCTTTAAGGGGAAGGCACATCGGTTTGAATCAGTCTTCATCTTTTTTTTTAACTTTCTATTTTAATTTAAATATGTAATGATTTATTAATAATTATTAGCCTCTGATTGTAAAAAAAGTTTTACGATAAATTGTACAGCCCTTCCAGTCGCGGTGTAATACGCTGGTTGTGGAATAGCATACACTAAGTATTAGCTGAATAAATAAACTATGGATAATTTACACTTCCTTTATTTACTTTTAAATTTACATTGAATTCATTAACTATTACATTAAATCACAATAATTTCATACTTTGTTAAATACACATTTTTAAATATATTTTAAACATTCTGTCTAGCTAGAACATATATAAAAAAAGTAATGTTGTTTAGTTGACATTTTAAAGGAAAGTGAAGTCATAAGTTATTTATTGCTTAATAATATTAAACTCAGCTGGTTCATTATTAAAAGATAGGATGACGATGAGATTGCATTTATCAAGAGAATGAAGAAAACGCATGAATAAGAACAAAATAATAATTCAATAATAGCAACAAAAAAAAGTATGAAAATATATCAGAAGTAATTAATGAAATAAAAATTTATGTACTTTTCATTTTTTTTAAAATGTGTTATGTGATTTGATAGGCGTACAAGTAATGTGGTGTCTCATCAGATTTTTTTAGTCATCATTCGATCGGTCAGAAGTTATTCTTCCGTTCTATGCTAATATTTACACTTCAAAAAAAAACTGTATTAATTTTCATATCTTTATCTATAATAGTAATAATTTTAATGATCTAAAATCAATACATCAGCTAAACTAAAGAAAAATAAAATGAAATAAAATAAAACACAAAACAAAAACATTTCTCGATTCGCATTGTAATTTATCAGCAGAATTGCTGTAAAATGAGTAACTAGAAGTTAGTTATTGACTAAAACAGTTATTAACTAAACTGTTATTAACTAAAACATTTCTATGGTAAAAAGCATCCTTTAAATATTTAGACAATGAGTACACGGACTGTAATCATTCATTCATTCAAATAATTACAAAGCTCACCTTCATTAATAAAACTTGTATTAAAATATTTTAAAAATTGGACAGATCCATTAAAAAGAAATACTTTTTTCAGCTCAAAATTACACAATGAGCTTAATTATGGTTAAAATACATAATTTAAATAAAAAAATCTGATGTGGACATGCCTACTAAATTACATATACACATTTTTTTTTTTCTTCTTAATGAATAGTATATAAAATTTTATTTCACTAAGAACTTCTGATTTTCTTTTCATATATTTTTATTGTTATTACTGAATTATTATTTATTGTAAAGATTTTTCACAATCAGAGGTTAATAATTATTAATAAATAAATATATTAAATCCAATTTTTTTTGATTTTGAACTTTTTTGGTTCAACTAGATGTTACAGCAGTTCTAAACCCAAAACTTGGCCAAGTCTTCATGGTTGTTGTGCCCTTGTCTTGTGTCGGCTTGATTGTATGAATGTATAAATGTGTGGTACATCTTAGTACCTGTTAAGTGTGCAATTTCCTGGATGTTTTCCTCCTTTAGGTATTTTGGGTGTGCAGTGTGTACATGTAGTGGTTTGGTATGGATGATGTTTGCTTTACCCCCCTCCTGAAGTAATGCTTTATTAGCGGTTTCCCAAGAGGTAGGGTCGCCAGAGGTGGAGGTTTAAATATATACGCATTTTCTATAACAGCTTGCGGAACCTGTTAGCGAGTCCGACACTGTTTCGGTGCCCGTAAATGGGGTTCCTCCACCTAAAAAAAAAAACCTAAAACTTCAACATCATACGGCGAGTTATGCGAGATACATACGTACGTAACCACAGATGTCACGCCGAAACTAGTCAAAATGGAGTCAGGGATGGTCAAAATGAATATTTCCGTTGAAATCTGAAAACCGAAATCTTTCACGATCACAAGTGAAAAGCTCACATTGTGCCTTTAAAATTAACTTTACATCCTTGAACGGCAGGAAATCTGAATAATTATTACATTTATGATCTAATTTAGGAAAATTCTATAAAAAATTCCAGTTTAATTAATCTGTGTAAAGTTATTTCCCATTAAGATAATATATTTTCATTATTATACTCTATCTTATTTGGTATCGACTATATAAATTCTTCTACTATTTAAACCTTCTCGTATTTATTATCCTTAACGACTATACAGGCAGTTATGAAATCTTTATTATATATTTTAGGAATAATTTTATTTCTATTTCTAAATCTTAAATGTAATTTGTGCTGTTTTACATGAAAGATTAAAGAATTTTTCAACAAAAATGTTTGGAGGATTTCAACATAAAAAAAAAAAACGTTTTGATTCGCAGTTTTTTGCTGCGTGTCAGTAATTTATTTTTTTGTTAACCATAATATATTGAAAGTACATTTCGCCAGGTGTAGTTGATCCTAGGATTTAGCTTTATTAAGTATTTTTACCCCTATCGAGTGTTATCTCTTTTTTTTTTTATATATTTTACATAAATTTCAACTCTATACAAAACTCTATTATGTCATTTTTAAACCTGAGTATTTACCTACAAATCTAGTTTTTTTTTTTTTTTTATATGATTTTCCTAAGAATTTCTCTCTTTTACTTTTTGTCATTAACTTTAACGTCATCCAATTTTCAGTTTAAGAATAGTTAATTTTAATTTCTTTTCTAATATTTTAAAATAATATACAGGCTTTATATGTCAACCTAAATCAAAATGTTACTTTCTTTTATATTATTTAATAAAAAAATGGTTTTTAATCATTTCATAGCTAATTTTAATCTCTTTCAAAATCGTTTTATTTTTTAAGATAATTTTTTTTGTAATTTAACATAACCTTAACTGAACCTTTAAGTTTAAAAGAAATGTTATTATCAAAAAGTCACTCAAATCAAAAACAAACGAACATGTAATCGAAATATTGAATTATTTAAAATAAAATAAAATTAAAATTTTGTATAAAGATTAAACAGAATTCATTATAGATAGATGTATACTTATAACAGAATATTTTTAAGTAATATTCTGCGTTTTACCAAAATATTTGAATATTATTCATTTAAAGTTAACCGATTAAATTCGTCATTAAGCTATATTATATTTATTTCATATATTGTCATCAGTTCATTCCCGTTCTGATACTAGAAATATTGATTATAATTTAACAATAAAATAAATTAATTAATTCCCTTTGTTGTGTATTCGAAAACATTTAAAAATATTTATTATACTGTAATATTATATTTGTGTTACGTAATATTGATTTCGATCACTGAAAATCTAAATAAACTCAAATGCTACCGACTTTTGCCAAATATCTTTTCATTTTTATAGGAAATCCCTTTTTTTAATAGCATATAAAGATTTAATTACTTTGATTTACGGTAATTATAGATAGAATTATTTTTATAAAATAGATAATTACATAAAAAAATAACTGTTAATTATGAGTATTGGTATAAAATCAGTTTACGTTATATTATATTTTATTAATATATATGTATATGCTCCGTAAATGGTTATGCTTTTATTGTTAATCCGTATATGCTTATGTTGTCCCGTAAATGAATTCGCATATATATATATATATATATATATATATATATATATATATATATATATACTCTTTGATAAAAATCAGCAAATAAATAAATAATCTAACAAGATAAGAACTATTTTTCATATTTTTATTAATTTATGTAAATCTGTTTTAACAAAATATTAATAATTCTGGATAGAAGTTAACTGTAAAAATGAAAAAAAAAGCTCAATAAAAAGTATATCATACGTTAAATGCGGTACAATATTAATGCGTTTACTCGATAATTACATATGATATACTCGATAATTTTTAATTACAAATTGTATACCCGATTTACCGTACATCAAATCTACTTTGCGATAATTTACACAAATAAATTATTATAATAATCTTAAAAGGTTTATTAAAACTATTTCTAAAATAAATTTCAGTATTTTTTAACCTACCTTTTTTGTTTAATTTTGTTGAAAAAATATTATTTATTTTCCAAATATAAAAAAAAATAAATTAAATGCTGTTCCTTTATATCTCACAAACTGAAAATATAATAGTATATTTTACATTCCGGAATAAGCCTGTATATAACCCGGCAGCGTCACGGGATATACTGACAATTGAATGAGGGGTAGGTAGGTGAAATACAGTTTGCTACGCCCTAAATTCCCCGTCGTCCTATCATAGGTCAGTCGAACTACCCGTTCGTACTTCACTAACCACTCACCGTTCACTCCACTGTACGGAATACCACCGCTTTTCATAATAACAACGATATAAATCTGTCAATAATGTTTAACAGCTTGAACACGTGTGTAGCACGTGTTTAGGGGCTATACTAATTTGCGTTTATTATATTTTAAATGATAAAACAACTAATCGTTGAGATAACTACTTTATTATTTTTATATTGTGTACTTATAGGCGTATTATACCGCACGAAATGTTGAATTATTAGGTAAGTATCATCCGTTAGCTAAAATAATTTTTTTTCTATAATTCACAATATAATTTGATAAAATTCTTCTTTAAGTTGCTCGGTAAAATGTTTACATGTGGTTTGTTTATATAAACAAAGTACCAAAGATATTTTTATTAAAAAATAATTATCTTTAAAATTATGCGCCTTAGAGGAAGGAATGAAGAAAAAAATTACAATAAATAAATACATCGTATAAATTTATAATTCACTTTATTTTATATAAATTGTCTTTTGTTATAAAAATCTCAACAGCAGCCTGGTGAAATTTTAGCTTTCAGATTAGTAATACTGCCGATTTACGTAGTACATAATATTTTATTTCGTAAACCATGTAGATTTAGAGTTCTTGTGTAATAATTTAAATATATAAATATTTTGTTTTAATAATTAAAGGTAATTTATATGTTGAATTTAAATAAAAATACGATTTGTAAATATTCATTATGCACTATTTAAGGGATGTTTAAATACCTTTATTAACACTATAAATGATTAAGGATTGATATTTCCTATTATTTAAAACCAGAAATTGTAATGTATTAAAATTAAGTTTAAAAAATTTTATTTCATATTTTATTCCCACAACGGAAGGAAACGGTATATGCGTTTGGGTTAAGAGGTTGTGTATGTATAACTTTTTACTTCCTTGTACGAAGAAAAAGGAAGTATTGTGATCTCGAAAAATTTCGGTTTTCAGATTTCAACAGAAACATCCATTTTGACCATCCCTGAATACATTTTGACTACTTTCGGCGTGACGTCTGCTTCTGTACGTAGATACATATGTATCTCGCATAAATAAAAAACGATTAGCCGTAGGATGTTGAAGTTTTCGATTTAGTAACATCTAGTACTACATCTAGTACATCTAGTTCATGCTGTTGTAACATCTAGTTGCGTTTGATTGCAATCAACTGAACCAAAAGTGTCCAAAAAAAGTACAAAATCCAAAAAACGTTTGGCTTTTGGATTTGAAGTGTCCAAAATCCAAAAAAACTTGGATTTTGGACATTTTCTTAACTGCAGTAATAAGCCCACATTGAGAGCTTTTCAACGATATATCACAAGTGGTACTTATTTTCATTGGTTCCAGAGTTATAGCCAAATACAATTTTAATTAATGAAATATTTGGATCTTATAAGGGGAAGGCACATCGGTTCGAATCACACTCATCACCTCTTTTTTAATTTTTTTTTTTAATTTAAATATATTGATTTATTCATAATTATTAACTTCTGATTGTATAATAAGTTTTACAGTAAATAATAATTCAATAATAACAATAAAAAGAATATATAGAAAAAATATCAGAAGCTATTAACGAAACAAAGTTTTATGTACTTTTCATTTAAAAAAATGTGTATATGTAATTTTATAGACGTACAAGAAAGTCAGGTGGTGTCCACATCAGATTTGGTGAAATATCTGATTGTTCGTTTTTGTTTTCATTATGTTTTATGTTAATATCCTTTACATTATGCCCTTTTATGTTAGTACACATACTAATTTATTCTTTTGCTCCAGGTTTTCTGGAGCATGAAGAACACGAAGACGCTTGAAGAAAAGACCCGTTCGGGAGTATGCGCATGCTACTCTTAGTTGAATCCGGCTCCCGGACGTGATAAACGGAGTGAGAGGTGTTTTGGTGGGTTCAATCCGCACACGCCGGCCAGCGGTGTCAAACATTAACCGCATCCGTTTTGCCCACCGGTTCCCGGCAGTGGCACGCTGCTTTGCTGGCGTGTTTAAGTCGGAAGTTATTCCTCTACTTCGTCCGAAAAAAAATTCAAGAATTCCGCAATAATTCCATCTTCGCCAGCAGCCTTTTTGTTTTTCAATGACTTGATTATGTTCACAATTTCTCTTTTAACTGAGTCAGGATGTGGTGAAAGTTTTACAAGCCTTAGTTGTTCCGAGGGCGTTTCGCAGTTGAGGAGTTTATTGAAATATCTGGTTAGAATTTCACAGTTATTTTTCGTGTTAGTTTCCAGGTACCCGTCGGGCCGTTGGAAGCATAAACTAGGAGGCTGGTAGCCGGGAAGATATTTTCTGAACGTTCTGTAGAAATTCCAAATGTTGTTCTTGGTAGAGTTCTGTTCTATTTCTTTCAGCCGATTATTGTCGTAATTGTTTTTTCTCGTCCAATAATTTTGGAGACGAGAAAAAAACAAATTATTGCCACCTTCCTGTTGTTTTATGACTGTTGAAATTATTCCAGGCTCAAATCCTATCCTCAAAAGCTTGATCACACGTGATGTTCGACCAACTGTATTTTCTCTTTCTTAAAGGTTGGCCTAATTTTATGGTTTCTTTCAGTTTCTCTGCGAGTTCAAACAAATTCGTGTCATCCACCCCATGGAGTTCATCAGTGATCTTCCCCTTGTTGATCTTTTGGTATTCGGGTCAGTACGGAAAGTCTGAGTTATTCTTGTCAGTTTTCTATTGGACTGAAACTTTACCTTGATTTGGAGTAAGTGGTGGTCAAACTCGAAGAATCCTTTCCTTGTTTTTACATTGAGAACTTCTTTGATGTTTTTCCTGGAGATAGTCATGTGATCAATCTGAAATTCTTCGAACGTTTTATCGGGAGATTTCCATGTCTTTAGTTTATGTACGGGTTTTAGGAATTGCGTTGACATAATTTTGAGATTGAAGTTATTACAGAAGTCTATCACGCGTTCACCAATTTTATTGGTCGTGTTGTGGGCAATGTATGGTCCTGTAATTTTCCTGTATTTCTTCTCTTTCCCTAATTGCCCTTTAAAGTCACCTAGTAGAAACTTGACGGGATGTTTGGGAATATTGTTCGTGGTTTCTTCTAAAAGTTCCCAGAAGTCTTCTACCTGCGGGTTTTTCTGTTATAGTCGTTTGTTGGTGCGTATACATTAATCATTTTGTACGCCATGTTTCCTGATTTTACTGATAGCGTCGAGATTCTTTTCGATGTTGAGATAAAGTCAGTGATAGAATCTGCGACTGACTTGTTGGTGAAATGTTTTTGGATAACTGTAGTGTCACTGATTCACTTTCATTTATTAAATAATAACTCATTGATTATATCTTTGAATGAACTGCAATAATTAGTATATTGAATATACGATTACCATTTTTGTATTACATTGTTGTAACTAAAGAAATATGAAAAGCGTATGTTTACAGTTCATGTTGTTAAATTACAATGAACAATAACAAATAATGAATAGAAAAATATTACGAAACTATCAGCTGTTGATGAGCCAGCTGAATTAAATACTTATCTATTTTACATAAAGAAGAAGGAGACGAGACAGTTTTCTTATTTACATGAAGGAAAAGATACATAAAATTGAACACTTGTGTACCACAAAACCTGTATCAAATTGTTTGAGTCTTGTGTTTATCTGCACTGCGGATTTTCCCTTAAATCCTGTAGTTTTCTGAGTCAAAGTGGCAATCATCTATAAACCTTCTCTCGCGTACTGCCAGAATCAATGCTGAATCTGTCAAGCGTATTCGTTAGTTGTTTCAGTTTTTCTGATTTCAACAGTGTGTTTACGTTGAGTGTGCCTATGAAGAATTTTCGGTTAGTTTGAAGAGTTGAGAGCTCCGATCCTTCTCCACATGAAGGATCGGAATCCTATGACGGAATCCTTTTCCTCCAGAATCCTATGACGAGAACGGGAGTCCAGTCTACTGACTGTGGGCCTGGAGTAGCGAATTTCTTTCCAGTTGTTCTGCCATGGTTGTTCAAGCTGAACTTTGTGGTGATCTGTGGTGGAGGCTTGAAAGACTTGATTGTTGAGATCAGAACGAATAACAGGCGCACCAACTAGGTAAACAGGCGCTGACCACCGCCCGCTGGATACCAGAACAGACACTGATGAATTTAGTTAGTATTTAATCCGACCTCGATATTTCATTTCCCTAGTACCACACATGTCTAAGAGGCTTTCCTCTCTCCGCCATCTAGGGAGGCGTCCGATGGAAGATTTAATATTCCCACACGCGGTTATTTTATATATAAAACACGTAATCGTAAATGAACAAAGAAATGAATAATTTAAATGCTTTACATATACTCGTATATATATATATGAAAGAGCAATCATCAAAAGCTATGGTCATTAGCCCGGTGGAAATTGATAGCATATGAAAAGATGTTATGCCTGACCGGGATTCGAAACCGGGACACTGCACGAAGTGCCCAGACGATACTTACTCATCTTCGGAAGTCGGCTAAGTGATTATGTTTTTTATATTATTACAACATAAATGTTTTACATATTTGTAATAAAGTAACTTTTATTTTTATAATAAAATAATGTCATCTTTTTATAAAACAATAAAAAGAAAGTAACAGAATTAGAATTTTTTTTTGTAACAAAATTTTTTAATGATCTTAGTAAAACATTATAATGTTAAATATAAAATTAAAAATTTATACTTATAATACAAATAAAATCCACTAACAAATAAATAATTTTTCAATTACTTTTTTTTAATTACTTTCAAATTTAATTTTAATTAATTAATTTTAATTTTAATTTAATTTAAATTTATTTTATTTAATTTATTTTTAAATTTATTTTAATTTTAATTTTAATTAATTAATTAATTTAATTTTTTAATTACTTTCAAATTTTACTTTTGAAAAAACGTTTTTTGTGATCTGTTTAAATGTAAAATTATAGCCTTAATATACAATATTTTACCACTTTATATCATCATTGCTGTTCTTTAAAAAAAGTATAAGTATCGTGAAGTAAAATGGTTGAAACTTTGTCGATAATTAAATTTGCGATCGATAAATAAATAAAAATTTATAAAGATACGAAAGGCTGCTTTAAAACACAATAACCCGTTTAAAATCGTGGAAAACGACTGGATTCAATTTTCTCCTGAAAAAATGAAGTGCATTTGGTTATTCCGGTTGAGGGAACATGTTGACCCTCAACTGTTTTTACATGGTATGCCCAGTTAAGGCATCCACGCAGGTTAGATTTCTGGGATTATGGTTTGACCAACGACTAACGTGGATAACACATTTGAATAACCTGAAGGTAAAATGTCTAAAAATGTTAGATATGCTGAAGGTTCTATCTAATTCCCGTTGGGAAGTCGATCGTTTATTCACGTTTCGTTTCTACCAAGCTCTGGTCTGTTCCCGCTTAGACTACGGCGTGCGGCTTATACACCAGCATAGGCCACCGTTCTAAATGTACTCATTGCAGTCTATCATTCAATTATCTGTCTTGCTATAGGAGCGTTATGTTGAAGCTCCGTGGTAAGTCTGCTGATGGACAGTGGTGAGCCATCTCTTTGGAATAGACGAAAGCAAACTATGTAATTCTGTGTGACTCGCTTTAAAACGGAATCATATCGTCCAACCTTCGATGCGTTATTCTTTAACCAGCATGTTAATCGATACCAGGAGCATCTGATATCTACTGCTCCGTTAGGCATCAAAGCTCAGTGCCTTTTCACAGCTCTAAATATAAAATTACCTCTAGTTCCTAGCGTTGCACGATGTTATTACCAGCCTTGGTGGCTTTCTCTCATTAATTACGGCTTCGATCTTTGTCAGCATCATAAGAACACAATCCTGTTATCTTACGAAACAACTCTTATAATATTATAAATAGTGTGAATCCTGATACTATAGTTTATACGGATAGCTGTAAAAACGTTTATTCTATCGGTTGTGCTTTTATGGTTAATAACAGAACATGCATATTTGGCCTACCCAGTATCGTCAGTATTTTCGTTGCGAAGCTGTATGATATTAATAAGGCCTTAAATATAATTAACCCAACGTTTCGACATGTACTTATTTCCTCAGATTCCATGAGTGCTATACAGGTGATTAGTGACATGTTTTCCAGACACCCTATTTTCTGTGAGATTCAATACGTTATTTCACAAATGACAACGTAATACAACTGTGAGCTTCTGTTGGATCCCCAGACATATTGGAATTTCAGGCAATGAGTGCGCTGATGGTGCGACAAAGAAGGCTTGTTTCCAGCCTCCTTTCACCAATCGCGTTTGTTTTGAACCATCTTATTTATTTTCTGAGGAGGACGGTTGATGATAAGTAGCAAAGTGAATGGAATGCTATCATCAACAAATAAAATTCGCCCAATTAAGAACACTGCTGTCATCGATAAACTCCTCATGCAGAAATAAATTATTATTATTCGTAGGAATAATAATTCAGCAATTTATTTTTATATAAAAATAATTACAGTAATCCGAACAGTTGTTCTGATATCAGTAAATTATTAACAAAAATAATACTGTATTATACAAATTAAAAAAATCTATATTTGTAAAATAAAAAATAATAAATTTAAAATATTGATTTAATTTTTAATAATTTTCCTAAATGTTTTATTTAATTCTTTTATTTCTATAAATAAAATTCTTTACCTGTAGTCAAAACAAAAAGATAATTACATATTCTGAAATTAGCATCGGCGTAGGAAGTATATGCACTCGAGTTTGAGATTTAATAAAAATAAAACCTTACATCAAATTTTGAAACAGATTACATCATCTTCTAGATTATTTTATGCTCCGTTTGACGATACTGAAATTAGTTTTTTTATTGGATTTTTTAGATATCTTATCTCTATGAAAACTAAAAAGGTACCGTTTAAGCGTTTCTGTTCCGTACATTGACTGATTACTTGTTACTGAAAATCTACTGCACCGATCGCGTTAAAAGTTTAACACAAACTACCCAAATCTATTACATTATCAGGTATGAAATTACAGATCTTTTCAAGTTTTTAAGCTGCTATTCGATACAAATTCATATTTTTTAGAGCTATACAATGTAAAGACACTAGAAAAGTGTTATTTTTATCGTTGTTTTTAATTGATTATGGATTTTTTAATAATTAGTTATTTTTATTGACTCAAATATGAGTACACATACTTTCTGTACCGATATTAGGTTTAACCTCCGTAAAATTATTTGTTTTAGAAATTACCATCAAAACAAATATTTTTTTTTGTCTTCAGTCATTTGACTGGTTTGATGCAGCTCTCCAAAATTCCTTATCTAGTGCTAGTCGTTTTATTTCGGTATACGATCTACGTCCTATATCCCTAACAATTTTTTTTACATATTCCAAACGTTGCCTGCCTGCACAATTTATTTGTACCTGTCCCTCTAATACTAAAGCGACTATTCCGGAATGCTTTAATATGTGGACTGTAAGTCTGTCTCTTCTTTAACTATATTTTTCCAGATTTTTCTTTCTTCATCAATTTGCCGTAACACCACTTCATTTGTCATTTTATCCACCCGTCTGATTTTTAACATTTTCTTACAGCACCAATTTCAAAAGTTTTTAATATTTTCTTCTCCGATCGTCCAAGTTTCCCTTCCATATAAAGCTACGCTCCAAACATATACTTTCAAAAATGTCCACAGAAAATACACATTTGACTTAAAGTAAAGCAAGTAAAAATCTATTTTTTCAAGCCGATTCATATTTTAATATTTTGTTTGCATTAAAAAAAATTGATTACGTGTTCACATTTCTATGTGATAACATCCAAATTTTACATATTTTATAAAAATGATGTACTTTTTCTTCTTTAATCTGCTTTATTTCTACTACATTTCATTACTTCCGTTTTGTTCTCGTTTATTTTCATGCGGTAGTTCTTGCGTAGAATATCTTCCATGCAGTTCATTGTTTCTTCTTTTCTAATAATACTTTCCTTTTCCTGTTTAGCCTCCGGTAACTACCGTTTAGATAATTCTTCGGAGGATGAATGAGGATGATATGTATGAGTGTAAATGAAGTGTAGTCTTGTACATTCTCAGTTCGACCATTCCTGAGATGTGTGATTAATTGAAACCCAACCACCAAAGAACACCGGTATCCACGATCTAGTATTCAAATCCGTGTAAAAATAACTGGCTTTACTAGGACTTGAACGCTGTAACTCTCGACTTCCAAATCAGCTGATTTGGGAAGACGGGTTAACCACTAGACCAACCCGGTGGGTTTCATTGTTTCTTCTAAATATTTTTTACTCTCGACTAAAATTACCATCAGCAAATCGTAATATCTTTATTTTTTCACCTTGCACTGCTACTCCGGTTCTAAACTGTTTTTTAACATCATTCACTGCCAATTTTATGTAAAGATTAAAAACTAACTGGTATAGGTAACATTCTTGTTGGTCTCCCTTTTTTATTACGGCTTCTTTCTTATGTTTTTCAATTATTACTGTTGCTGTTTGGTTCCTGTAAATGTTAGCACTTGTTCTTCTATCTCTGTACTTGAACCCTAATTATTTAAAACGCTGAACATTTTATTCCAGTCTACGTTATCGAATGCCTTTTTTAGATCTATAAATTCTAAGTATGTTGGCTCGTTTTTCTTTAATCTTCCTTCTACTATTAATCTGAGCGCTAAAATTGCATCTCTGGACCCTATTCTTTTCCTGAAACCAAATTGGTCTTCTCCTAACACTTCTTCCACTCTCGTCTCAATTCTTTTGTACAGAATTCTAGTTAAGATTTTTTATTCATGACTAGTTAAGCTAATTGTTATGTATTCTTCACATTTATCTGCTCCTGCTTTCTTTGGTATTATGACTATCAATAGAAATATATGTATTTAATAAAAACAAAGTATATGCGACAAATATTTAAACGTACAAATAAGTATATTAAAAAAAAAAAAACAGGCGAAAGAATACTAAGGGTATTAAAATGTACAGTCGAATATAATAAAAAAAACTCAATAAGTAGTTTAAAATACAGTTACAAATAATCATAAGTCTAGAAGCAAATAAAAAAAGAGAAAGTAATTTTAAATATTACAAAAATGTATAAAGATTTTTTAAAACCTGTTTTCTACTTTTTCATATTTTAATCAAATTATTATCAGACATTGCATGAGTTAAATTAGCAAGTTAGTTTTGATTTCAAAAGATAAAATCATATATTGACATTTCTAACAAGTTTATAAAATATCAAACAAATTTCCCATCAAACATTTACTATACAAAGTAACGTAATAGTGACTTTTTTTTATTATTGAAATACAATTATAAATTAACAAAACTTTTTTTGTCGCTTATATACTTTTATAAATTTACCTCTGTATGGGGGGATGTTTGCGAAAGTAATGGTGGAATATATTGTCACCCGAACTTAGTAACTGTGGAAAATTTCATCAATAGGCAATGTCAGGAAGTAGTTTAAATTATTACACCTGCACTCTTAATCTACCACTGTACGGGGGATGTTTGCAAAAGTAATGGTTGAATACTGTATTGTCGTCCGAACTTATAACTCTGCAAAATTTCATCAATCGGCAATGTCAGGAAGTATGTTAAATTAAGGATGCAAGATTTGAGGACAAACATGAAAATACACATTTGACTTAAAGTAAAGCAAGTAAAAATCTATCTATTTTCAAGCAGATTCATATTTTAATATTTTGTTTGCATTAAAAAAAAATTGATTACGTGTTCACATTTCTATGTGATAACATCCAAATTTTACATATTTTATAAAAATGAAGAGACCGGATTATATACAACATAAAACGCTTTAAATATGCATGTGAAATGCTTAAAATATTCATTTCAAATATGAAAAAGTGTCAAAATATGCAACTTTTAATAATAAAAAAAAATAGTAACTTTTAGTTTTTTTATTTCAAAATCAGCATACAGTTAGTAAGTAGTTGAATAAAATATCGATAAATTCGATAGTTAACAATTATTTAAAATTTTGTTACTTTTGTAAACGTAAACAATCAGGTACTGCTCCAAATGTTCAGTAGTAAGATTGTGTCTTCGATCACTCAAAATATTTTTATAATTGGAAAAGGATCGCTCCACATCCACTGAGGTAACTGGGCAGTATTTGAATTTGGGAGTTAGTTAGCACTTATTGTTTCTGGTAAAAGTTCACCCGTCCCATTAATAAAACTATCAATTTGACACAAAGGTTCAAAGCCTGGGTTATTGTTCAAAATGTTTTCAAAATTTTCTTTAAGATTACACGGGAATACCTCTGGCAGTGCGAAGTTCATTTGGCGGATTTTATTCATTAACTGAATTGATTCAGTAAACGCCAAACCGTAAGTGTCAAGCTTTTTAATACTCGCAGGTATGTGGGAAAAATAAGTGCTAATCATAGCTACGTTTTTTTTTAATACTAGAATCGTTAAATGCTTCCTTGGACTGACAATCTGCCATAGCCTCTGCACTATCGAAGTCGTTTGATGGACTCGAAATGTTCACTGTAAAACAGCACAGCTTCAATCCACGTTTCCCATCGAGTTACCACTGATTCGGGAGGTAAAGGTACATTTGGCCGTTTTTCTTTATAAGCCTTATTGCGAGCAGATACCTTAAGAAACACTTTCTTTGTTGATGAAACCAGTTTATTTACATTCCCAAACGTGGATCGTACTTCAGCGAATCGATGTACTCCGTGAGCAAAGCACGTTACAGGAATCAAATTAGGATAAAATACTTGGAGAGCTTTGGCTTCCTTGATCTTATAAGAAGCAGCATCTGAGAGAAATATAAACAGTCTTTCATCTGCATAAGATTCAGGAAATATTTTTTTAATACCCTCATTCATGAATCTGGCGATCGTAGAGTGATTTGTCTTTTCAAGGTGTTTGCAGGTCACCAAATAGGAAGAAGAGGGCTCTAGTTTTAATACACCGACCATTAAATTCTCAATGCCACAAGTGTCGGTAGTTTCGTCAGCTGAAATCCAAATAATGATATCCTTAAGTTCATTGCGTATTTCTTCCAGAACATGCAGGTAAATTGTTGGTATGTAATTTTTACACAATGTTGATTCATCTGGTATATTTTGATTCAAGCAATATTTTTTTCAAAAAATCTTTGAAGGTAGGATTTGTAAGTTTGTGAAGAGGAATTATACTTGTAAGCAATGCTTCACATAAATCCATGCTAAAGTGTTTTTTTGTTTACCTTTGGAAGTGAAATCACTGCTACTTGCCGCTATTACAAGTTGCGGTCGAGGGCCTTTCTTTTGCAATCCTGCGATATGAAGATTTGTCTTGACATTCTGGTCTATTTGAAACTTTTTTTTTTGTGCACGAAATATTTTTCTTGCAAACTCGACAATATAAAACATTTCCGTCGTGTGTAAATATTGCAGGATAGTCAGCTATCCACGAAAAGACACTTTTTTTTCGGGAGACATGGTGTTGGGGAAAGTTACAAATATAAAATTACAAATAGCACGTTTTTGCCAAAAGAATATTGGACTTTATTTTAACAGAATGAAAAACAGAATTATATAACCATGTTCATAAAAACAAAAATGCATAAAAACACTATTATATATTATTGTTTTGTTAAGACAAATGCTTTGCACAAATTTTCCTTGTGCGATATTTATATACAACAATTCTTAAGTAAAGTATAGGTAAACTTATTACATTAAATATTTCTTTACATAAACACAGTGTGTAATAACAATACAGAGTATAATAATAGTATTTTATTGTTTAACAGAGGATTACCTTAATATTTGGTAGACGATTACTGTTTTCTGTTAATGAAAAACAAATACCTTGACACTCACCGGCACAGGATACAATCTGGATTATAACAACAAAGAGTTCAACGGACGAAAAACACCAATATGTTGATATTCAGTCGCACAAAACATAATCTCACAATCGTGGACCCTATATACGTCTACATAAGTTCCTTCAAGTCAATATTTTATAATGCAGTTATAGAGAAGAAAAAGCACAAACACAACGTTTAAAGGATCCTTAACACACAATAAAAAGATTCATTGTTGCAGAACATGTGCAATCCACTTGTCAACTGCACGAAGTGTGAAGCTTGATCAAACAATACCAGAGTTGCAAGACGCACCAATGATCACTCGAATGATGGTCACAGACCGTGATCAGAGAGAGAGATGATGGTCAGAGAGATTACACACAAGAAGAGAAGAGAGTGACCACAACGAGAGACTGCCGAAGCAGAAGAGAGGTGAGACTGGCTGAGAGAGAGACACACACACACACTGAGAGATCGCGAGAGAATGACCTGACTGGAATGGAATGGAATGCAAAGTTGGCGGGAGTTTATAGATTCTCCCTACGGATCGCAGAACCTGGACAGAGTCCCTTGCTGCTGGATGATTCGATCGGGCGTGTTTTAAAGGTTTATTTTAGGTGACGGGTCTAATTTTTCAATTTTTGTCTTACTTAATATTTTGTGTTTTTAAGGACGGATTTAATTGCATTCCAATCCGTTGTTAAACCAGCGTTATCAAACCCATTTTATGGGCCGACCGCGGAAGGCTAGCCTTATGAAACCTGTCCTCCCGACGTAATTCCCCTTCAGACTGTCCACTGAAGTCCTTTCGGTGCTAACGCTTCATAGGCTAGCAGGAATACGCCACAACGGGGCACTAACTGTATGGAGGGAGCAATGCGCCCCCTTCTCCGGAGGAGTCGCAATTGCTGATTTAAATTAATTTAAATGTAAGTTTTAAAGGGAGAGGTTGAGTAGAAGCTCTTCATCCACTTCTGTGATGGCTGCCTTTTGGGACGCATCTCTGCTGGGCTCTATTCCGGACTCCTGTCCGTGATGCTGGGTCGAGTAGAGGGTCTTCCTTCTTCTTCATCTTCTTCTTCCGATGACCTCTTCATTCTTCTTTGGCCTGCACTTTCCAAGAATTGGCAGTAACCGAGGTTACATACCATTAACCTTAGTATTCCCGTGGCCCCGAAGGGTTGAACGGAGGAAAGTGCAGGTTTCTTCTTTCTTCCATGCTGTCAGTGGCTGCTGGCAGGTGGCTGCTGGGCAGGTGACTGCTGGGCTGGTCTGCTGGGCTCGTTCCCTCATTCTTCTTTCTTGAAAGGAAAGGGAATAGGGAACTTACAAATTTAGTGATACCTATTCGCGATCGCGGTTTTGGGGTGGCTGACCTGACTCTAGAGGTGAGCCGGCTTATATAGGGTAGGTGGAGCCGAGTGAACTGTAAAGAGCCGAGTGATGTCGATAGAAGCCGAGTCCATTCGAAAGGAGCTGTGTGAACGGTGAAGAGCCGCTAAATCGTCAGGCGTCGAGTGCATCCGAAAGGAGCCGAGTGAATCATCGGGAGCCAAGTGAATTGTGACATGATTACGTTTAGTTTTTCTTCTTTTTTTTTATTTTATTTTTTAAACATTATACACATGAAATAATACAGATGAAATCTTAATAAATAATCAATAAAAATCAATAAATAAATAAAAATCAACTGAGCATATATTTATATGTATGTTGAATGGAATACATTAATTTCAGTGAAAAAAATTCTTATTTATAATTAAAATATTCATTAGATCGATATATTGTTAAATTTTAGATTAAAATAAGTCAAATACCAAACCAGTTGAAATAAATTAAAAACTGCTTTACGCAATGGCGTAAACACATGGTACACATTAAACTTTACACAAACAAATAAAAAAACTAAACTGATGCAATGAACGCGTCAAAAATAAGATGCGTAATTTAATTGTCTAGTGGAAGGAGTGCTGCAGTAGTCATGCGCGACAGAGAACGGTATCGTTCGTCCTTGTCTCGCGTGAGTTTTTGTTTTACTCAGCCTCATAATAATATTATCCCACCAAAACTATAGATGCGCTGCTGTTAAGTGCGCTGTAAGAGCAGTGCGGGTAATAGGTTTGGCCGGCTACAACGTAAGACTTCATTTTTTTCGGTAGGACCGAAAAATATTTTAAATGTAGCGAAAATATGCATCATCACTAGATTTTAAAGAAAATATGCAATAACCAGTGAGAATGGGCTTAATATTCAAATGCATATAATCCGGTCTCTATAAATAACTATTTTCATTACCGTTGTACCAATGATCGATATTTAATATTCGTAGTCGTTAAATACTGTATCTCTGTTAGATCTGTATGTCAACTACTAAGGTTTCTGGCTCTGCAGAGACTTCAATGAAGAGGTTTGATGTTCCAGTAGTTAAAGTAGAAGCCCAAGTAGCTAGCGCCTCGCTTAGATGCTTACTTCACGAAAATATCGAGCCCGATTAGTTTAGATGTTCGTTCATTTGTAATGGAGCTGTGTGTGGAAGGGTGAAGGCACTGACTCCAATTCCACTATCGGACCGGATCGGAGGTTTAATCAGTTAAACTAAATGAACTCCTTGGAACGACTGGACATTTGCGAAAAAGAATTCCTTCTTTGTTTCTTTACGTATTTGTTTAAAATACACACGGGATGGTTGCAGGTCAAATTATTGCTGCTGCGATCAAGTTTTCTGTGGTATGAAAGAGATTCCTTTGATATTGTATAACTTCAATTAATTAAAAGTTGATTATTACAGTTTCGTTAAAGTTTGTTTAATTGTGATTAGTCTTCTTCGGTGTTAGAATGAGGCGCAGGATCACGCTTCTGCGAACTCGTTCAAACGGTTGTAAGGGCTACGAAGTATGAAAGAAGAGCGAAGATGTCCAAAGAAGTCTACAGCGAAAGCAAAAATTGAGCTAAAATCACTGATGGGATTATCTATCGAGGAATTTGCATCGGTGGCATCCTCACAGAGGCCTATCCGATGACTGTGAATGAAATGTTGTAATCAATGTTGAGGGTCTTCGGTAAAGCCCATCAGGGCTAGGATCGGAGGGGATGGTGTGGTGAACGGAATCTTACATGGTTGATGGGGTGTCTTCCCCCTAGGAGTCAGGATGCAGAAATCGCGTTTCCGTACTGAAATACATTCCATATATTCACTGCAAATTATTTTTTCTGTTTTCGGATATTTCTCCTTTTTCCGTCGAAATGTTTTTATTGGCTACGAGAAATTCGTTTTCTTTCTTTCTTTCGTCATTTACGAATGCAGGACTGACTCTGCTATATCAATTTTTCTGTCTGTAGCAGATTTCAATGCTCCTTTGCATTACACAAACGCTGTTTAGTATATATCTGAAAGAAATAATTAAATGCTGTCTGAATGGAGAAAGAAGAATAGAATGTATACGTTTTGCTGATAACATGGCGGTACTGGCGGAAAGTCCAAGTAAATTAAAGGAAATGCTTGATGACTTAAGTGTATCAGGGCATGATGATCAACAAAAAAAAGATAAAATATATGGTATTAGGTGGAAAAGAGGAGTGGATTGAGATGAAGAAAGGAAAACAAGTTTTAGAGCAGGTAAAGTAATTTCAGTCTTACGGAAGTTTTATAACTAATTACCTGACTTGCACAGTTGAAATTAAAACGTAAATATCACAAAGTGAAGGAAGACTTCTGTGTGGAAATTACTGTTTATTATTTACTTATTAATTTTTCTTTTTTATAACATTTTTACCACTCCTCAGATGGTGGAATTTCTTTGATTATTGTATCCAATGTTCAAATCTATTTTATTGCATCGTTCGTGATTTGTATTCAATAAAGACACTTTTATTATTATTTTTATTTATAAAGTTAATAATATGTTATTAACATCGATTATTTATTTTTTTAATGCTATAGTTAATACGCGATACGTATAATTTAATAATTCTATTTGTGATAAAACGCAACGATTAACACATAATTGCAAATTTGATGACACTATAACGTTAGGAAAAAAGATAAAACTTTTTTTATTAAAGTGAATTTTCTTTTTTGTTAAAAAATTTTAATCTTACTGTAACATTGCCACAGTTATTAAACTGTATGTCGGTGATTAGTAATAATAATAATAAAAAATACATTAATTCTACTAGAAAGAATTTTGATAAACATGAAACCCATTAAAATATAATAAATTAATTTTGTTAATGAATATCAGTAGAAGAATTAATAAAAAATTACATTCGGGCATTACCAACTGACCCTAGATGAAATTAAACTTTTTATAGTGATTATGAATGATAGAGGTCTAAATTTATTATTATTTTAAAAACTCAGAAAAGAAAATTATAGGTTTAAAGTTCAGAGGATTCGGAAAATTTTATTCTTTAAGATAATACAAAATTATTTTATGTACGAATTAATTAGAATATATATATATATATATATATATATATATATATATACATATGATTTAATCACTAACATAAACTGGTTCGTTAACTCACCGCTTAAAGCGCTAAACGTTGTGATTTCTATATCTTCCCCGAAAACCATGAGGAAAAATCAGTAGAATGACATATACATCTCTCTTTTTTATTCTGTTTTTCTTTTTTTTTAACTCCTTAGACCTATACTTAAATGTCCCAGTTTCTATGCTTCAAGCGGTATTTAAATTTACAGTGTGAACAGAGTTTCATATCATGTTACAAAAAGATTAATATCTCAAAAGTTATTCAAAATAAAGTAATGAAATTTTTAGAGTTACTCACCAAAGATATTAAGATGCCCCCAATGTGTAATTATCCATTTAAGGTTATCCAGTTTTATACAGTACACCTGAGAACCTCAAAATGTTAAGGTTTCTAGGAAAGGATCCTTGCTAAAGTAACTTTTCATTGTGGGTTTCTGCAGTATACCCATCATCATCAGGCCTAACATGATATACATTTCATCCCCTGTTACGGGTTTCCACTTTCTTGTCCTTTACCTTGGTTTGAGTGTGGTACTTTGAATGTATTGGTTCGCATATCTATTTGTTTCCGTTACAATTTTATTTATTACCTCATTATCAGAAAATAACAAAAATTCATCTAATACACTTTCAAAATGTGTTTGAGGGTCATACTATCCTTTGAAAGGAATTTTTATCCTATATACTGCGCATTTATCTAGTGCCACGTTCACTCATTGTCTTCAGCTGTCACTGTGACAAGTGCAGTTTCCTGTTCCCCGTTATCACTCTCGGCAATACGTGCTACAAACTCTTCTTGAGCATAATCAATTTCACTATTATCACTAATACTCCTAAAACTATCTCCAACATCATCTAAAACCTCAATAATCTCGTCACTCGTCAAAGAACGCAAAGGCCCGATCATTTTTCAAGGTCACAGCAATACACTCTACTTTGAACTGAGTAAATCCCCTTATAGTAACGGTACTATGAAATTTTACTTCATCGAAATGAAAAATGAAAATTAGACACCTTTAAACACTATAAAACTAGAGAAAATCCTCAATAAAAGCATACATGCATTCCTAATAAAGTAATATACAGACGTCAAAAGATGGCGTGAGCGCCAAGAATTAGAATTAGATATTAATAACGAATAATCTTTCAATAAGGGAAGATTATGGGTTAGATATAATCCATAAGCATAGATGGCAGTGTAGATGTATCCTTCTGGCAACCGTCTGTGAAGGAATATCTGAATACAAACCCACAGAGTGCGTATGAGTGCAGTTATTATAACTCTCTGCGCGGAGCGTACGTCGCGCCGTCGTCAGGAAAGGAAAATGACCGATGTACCCGTATTCCCAGACGTACCCATATCCGTCTGCCGGGTTGTAGGGTTAAATTAATGAAAATATATTAAGTTAAACTAAACAGTTTAACTTAACACTAAACTGTTAAATTTCCCTTTATTTATAAATAATTTAAAAATATATTTTTTTTAATTTTAATACATTTAATTACTTGACATTTTTATTCTTTACCTGGAAGACAAATTTCAAAACTAGAAATTTATTATCTTTATTTAAATAAATAAATATTTTATTCTGATCGATGCATAACAATATATTAATCCGAGCCATGAGAAGGTGTGTTGTGTATATATATATATATATACTAGCGGACCCGACAGACGTTGTCCTGACGTGGTATTGTTCTGTAATAAATGCACAACACATAAATATAAGTAACTTATTTAAGTTAAAATTAGCAGGAATGTGGACGAAATTTCATTAATATGACTATTAGTATGACTATACTCCTGGTGTACTCCGTCGGAGCTAGAATCGGACAGCCAGTGATTGTGTTGCATACATAGCCTAAATTTGTTGTTGATATTTTCTTTAAGAATAAATGTCTTAAAATCTCTTGTTGCTACTACAGGGCGTTTCATAATGTTCTTCGGAGTTTCAAAATTTCATTAACAAAAAACTATTTCACTCATAAGAATAAAACAAGTACTGTACAAAAGAGTGCATCAAACAGTTTTTTTCAATATATACTAGGCAGTTAGTAAACCATTTGCTCGCTAACCGTCGACAGTAGAGAAAATGGCTGCCACGGGAAGCGAGAAAGCGTTTTGTGTTGGAATTTCACTTGTCAAAGTCAGTAATTTCTGTGCAACGTGCGTTTCGGTTGAAATTTCATAAGCAGCCACCAAGTGAAAATTCAATTCGTGCATGGTATAAACAATTCAGTGAAACCGGTTGCTTGTGCAAGCGAAAATCAACTGGTCGTTCAACAACCTCAGAAGTCAATGTCGAACGTGTACGTGCAAGTTTCATTCGCAGCCCGTCAAAATCGACTGCGGCTGCAGGCAGAGAATTAGGAATTCCGAAAACAACAGTGTGGAGAGTTCTTCGTAAACGCTTATTATGCAAACCGTACCGTCTTCAATTAATCCAGCGTCTTTCTGATGGAGATAAAACACGTAGGCTCGATTTTTGTTTACAGTTACAGGAAAAGATGTTGTTAGATGAAGGTTTTCTAAACAAGATAATTTTCAGCGATAAAGGTAATTTCCATATTAGCAGCAAACTAAACCGTCATAAGGTGCGAGTTTGGGGAATTGAAAACCCACGCGCTTATGTGGAACACATTCGGGATTCTTCGAAAGTAAACGTTTTTTTGTGCGATCTCTCGTGAGGCAGTGTATGGGCCGTTCTTTTTTATGGAAACGACAGTAACCGGCATAATGTACCTGCATATGTTACAATTATGGCTTATGCCTCAGCTACTCAACGACTTCATTTTCCAGCAAGATGGTTGTCCTGCCCGTTTTCATAACGAGGTTCGACAGTACCTTAACACAACATTACCTCGGCGCTGGATAGGACGTGCGTCTGAAGAAGACCAACACATTATGTTGTGGCCACCAAGATCACTAGACCTCACGCCATGTGATTTCTTTCTCTGGGGTTACGTGAAAGATAAGATGTTTATCCCACCAATGCCGCACGATATCGCTGAGCTAAAGGATCGTATAATCAATGCAATCAACTCTATCGAAAATGTCATGTTTGAACGAGTTTGGCAAGAGCTAAACTTTCGTGTTGATGTGTGCCGTGTCACCAGAGGAGCATATATTGAACATTTATAGATTTTAAGAAAAACTGTTTGAGTCCGAGCATCACCTCGTACAACTTTCATTTAGGAAAGTGAAATACTTTTTTTGTACTGAATTTTTGTAACTTCTAAGAACATTATGAAACGCCCTGTCCTGTATGCTACAAATAAACCCCTCCGTCTCGGAATGTAACTTTCCTTGCACAAGCAAATTATTTGAAGCTGCTTTGTCGACTCCTTCTTGGTCTAGACGGTGCCTATATCTCCCATGCAGTTTTTTTTATTATTATTATATGCTTTAACTTGCTATAACTCTGCTTTATAAAGTAAAGTTATTTTCCTACTTTATAAATCACCATTACTGTGGAACCGGTGGGCGGTTAGAAAATTTTACTACTAACAGAGACACAAAAGTGAGTGGTAGGTATAAAAAGGTTGACAACCACTGATTTCATTTATCAGGATTCCAGTGCTTTCTTCTAACATTTCTATTGAAATTTTAAATCAAAACTGACATACATTTCTTAGATTGGCACCAAATGTTTCTTCTATTTCCGGATTTTTTGTATTTTTCAGCTGAATTTGTGTCTTGTTTCTGTTGACTATGAGAAATTAGTTTTCTTTCGCGTCTCACGAATACAGGACACTACTATATTAAAATTACTACTAATATATAAAAGTAACTAGAAAATGATCGGTAAAAACATTTTCTTACGAAATAATAACAGCCTCTTTGAAAGAAAAATGCAAGAGACAGCTTCTGATAACTATGTAGGCCACATCGTAGCTAATAGTTTAACTTTCTAATACCATTAATTACTCATAACAAACTTTCTATTTTAACTAAGTCAATTTAATTCACTGGATGTGGATTTAGAGTCAAAACAAAGCAGTTTTTATTACAATTCTGTACGGATTCATTAATAGTTTTATCATTACATAAGGCTAATTTTGCAACTGTCATTTCGAAAAACATTCTGCGTATGGTACACGGTTTTGTAAGGTACAATGTAATAATATGAATTATATATGAAATTTATGGATATGGGGGCTTGTATTACAAAATTTTATATAAATTTTAGAAAATTTGTTCATATGATAACCCTTCATATTGCTAAGATAATTTCTGATGGTATTTACACACATTCATTTACTAATTAGATGATTCAGTTACATTAATACGACACTTTGGGTAAGTATCTTGATAATTTCATTCGATAATAATCCTGTTTTTTTTTTTAATTTTTTCGTTATTTACGTTTTGCTTGGTATCTTCAGATTGGTTCAACTAATTTTCATGAAATTTTATATTATGACTTTTAAATGCGGGTCATCGATGCCAGTTAAGTCTAGTTACAATTGACAAGGGGGCTTGAGAGATACGGTCACCATGAGTTCCGTAACTCAAAACATTACTCGAAGAGTTGATTAATGTTTTAACATAATTTCTCATTTGCATATTTGTTTTCTCATACTTGCCCTCGATAACCATAGCGACAACTTTTCAGCGTTCCCGTGAAATTTATTATTTTTTCAAGCGTTTAATCGGCCGCTCGAAATAAACGCTCCCTATTACAACGATGTAGGCCTGTCTATGCGTAGGTAATCATTTTTTGAAACAAATGTCTACATTAGCTTATACGATGAATAATTAATATCACTAATGATTTCCGGCAAATAATATCCGGGAATCGCTTTTGGAACTTCTAGTTTATTTAGTAAACAAGACTTTTTTTTAAGATTTATTATTTATTGTATTAATACTAATTTATTATATTGAATAAAACGGTATTCACTGTAGATACAAGCATTTAACAAAAGCACTAATAGTATTTCGTATTGTCTTTATATTTTCAAAAACCTTTCTTCCTTATTAACTATGATATTGTAACAAGACCGGTATAACGGACCTGAGTAACGGATTCTTACCAATTAAGAAGAAAGTAGTAGAAAATATAATAATGGGAGGAATCCAGAAAGGGGCTAAAAGGAACCATTTTAGTAAAGGTAACAGGTCCGTTTAACAATCGTCTTTTTGTAATACTGCCTGCTGGCACACCTACATAGATGTTCTTTAAAGAAAAGGGGTTACCGGACCAGAGTAGGAATCTCATGGGAAAATGTAAGGGCGGGCGATCATTCTCATCCTTCGAGTTGGGTCCAGTCCTGCAGGTAAACAGGATAAGAGTATAAATACTCCGGGGTATAAATACTAGAGTATAAATACCAGTAGTAATACAAGAGTATAAATACCAGTTGACGGTCAGTTCTGCGAGAGAGTTCTAAACGAGAAATTATGCGAGTTTGAAGCGAGAGTATTCTGCGAGGAAGTCAGTAAGGGAGCCAGTTTCTAGTGCGTACAAGTTCAGTGGGATTACGGTGACGTCATAAGTAATTCTACTGTGGGCAGTTCATGAAAACAAGAAATGGTTCAGCGAGTTACTGTTGCCGGCCTCTGTGGCGCGAGTGGTAGCGTCTCGGCTTTTCACCTGGAGGTCCTGGGTTCGAATCCCGGTCAGGTGTGGCATTTTTCACACACGCTACAAAAATATTCATCTCATCCTCTGCGGAATGAATTGCTTGACTGCGGACGCGGAGGTAAAAAAAAAAATAAATAAATAAAAAATAAAAGCGAGTTACTGTTACACAATTATTGAAAAAGATATATATATATATATATATATATATATATATATGTATGTAATTTCACTCGTAAAGTGTTAGGGTAGTTTTATTTGTGAACAGCAAAGATATTTTC
This sequence comes from Lycorma delicatula, assembly GCF_047948215.1. Lineage (NCBI taxonomy): Eukaryota > Metazoa > Arthropoda > Insecta > Hemiptera > Fulgoridae > Lycorma > Lycorma delicatula. The sequence goes on along the minus strand of NC_134456.1, from coordinate 85,473,330 downwards.
GTGAAAGAACTTTATACTTGCTTTATCTATTGTACTATTGTAAGACTAGTGATTAAAAGTATTAAGATTAGCAGTATTGCTAAGGTCTTTTGTCAATGGGTCAGAATGCTGGTTTTCAATATTTAACTTCCTGTAAATAAATCCTGACGATTACTTTAAATTCTGTTTTGTATGTAATCACTGTTTATTATTATTATTATTATTACCGCGGTCTGATTTACGAGACCGCAGCAGGCTGGCGTAGGACTACGATCACGTCAGGGGCGGCGCAGGGGTCGATTCTCGGCCCCGACCTTTGGAACGCCGTCTACGATGGCTTGCTGAGGCTGGAGATGCCTGAAGACTCTGCATTGGTTGGGTACGCTGACGACGTTGCGCTACTTGTAGCAGACCGCGACGTGGAACGCGCCCAACTGAGGCTCAGTCGGGCCATGCACAGAGTCGGTGCCTGGCTGGACGATCATAGATTGTCTCTAGCTCTCAGCAAAACGGAGATCGTAGTTCTCACGAAGAAACGTATGGACACCCTTCTCTCCCTGCGGGTCGGAGTAGAGGTTGTCGAGACCAATCCGGCCGCAAAGTACCTCGGTATGATGATTGACCGGAAACTCAGCTTTGCTGAGCATCTTCGTACAGCCGCCGACAAAGCTGCGAGAGCCGTAACTGCTCTCAGCCGGCTTATGGCGAATGTCGGCGGACCGAAGGCCAGCAGACGGCGATTGCTGATGTCCACGGTACATTCCATCCTGTTATACGGGTCGGAAGTGTGGGCCCAGTCATTAAGAGTTGCGAGAAACCGGAAGCGGCTCGCGCAGGTGCAATCTCTCAATATCCTGATCAAGTCGCACACGATAATAGTTTTTTTACTTTTAGAAATTATCTAAAACATTACCTTATGCAGTAATTATTAATCATTGCATTCTTGGAAATATTTCATAAAAAATATTTGTAAATGTTGGTAATGTTACAACGATAAATTTCGTGAAGTAATCGCTTCATTCTACATAGTAGAGGCGTTTACGATTGAATTGAATGAGACGCCACCCTCGTTTGACCGTTTACAATTCAATGCGGCTGTTATAGTATTAGTACTATTGTTACATTTTTATACTGTGATACTATAGTAGACCTTTTCCCCTTCCATTTTGTCGTTCAATTGGGTCCATTGAGCTTGTTAATTTCCTCGGTCGACTGAAGAAGGCAGGATTACACTTTATGCCAATTTAACAAGGATTTATCCTGATGTCTAACAAAACATACAAGTAAGTCTAATAATAATTTTTCTATTCGTGGAAAAAACTAATACATAGCATGCTTTCGAAGAGAGGTGCTGTAAAGGATAGCCGGATCGTATGTTAATTAAAAAAAATAAATATAAAATTGTCCAACAATAGTTATTTCCATACGTTCTGCGTATTTATATTATGTTAATAATAATTGTATTGAATAAACTTGATTAATTGAACAAATATTTATTATTAATTTACAATTACTTTTCTTTGTGTTTTTTTTAAATAAAAAAAAATTCTTGGCTTCGTTTTACTTTTATAAAACAAAAGAAGCTATTATTTATATTTTAATCTTACATAATTCAATGATAAAATCATATTTACGTGAGTGGAATTCTGTGCTATATTTAAAAAACCAAACGATTATTTAATCAATTGATAAAAAAATAATTAAATTTGTGGTATTTCATTTAAAATAAAAAATTGAATTTCATTTTTAAAAAAATTATAAAGTTTGTATGCAGTTAAAAACAAAATAAAAAAAAAATTATTTGATTTATTATTTATCTGATTAATTATTCTTTATTACCGAGATTCTACATTGTTTTTGTAAAAAAATTATTAAATTAACCAATTTCTTTTCTCCATACGTTGGCTTTTCTTTGTCTAGAATACGTTAAAAGATTTCAGTTTACATTTTGTTTTTTTTTTAGCTTTCATGTTTTACCAAAGTTTTTCATTCTTTCTTGTTTTCATTCATTCTGTTTTGTTTTCTCAATTCTAGAGCTGCCTTATTTTTCTCTTGATTTTTCCTTTAAATTTTGTATTTTATTACCAAATATTTCTTTATACAAATTTTATCTTCATTTAAATCTAGTTCTTCCATGTCTTTAAACCGATTAGGTTTGCTCGTAAGTTATAAGAAGTTAATATCTTGTTTAATCTGTTCTAAATAATTTTTTAAATGTTCAAAGAATTTTGAGTTTGTAATTTTGTTTTGTTTAATTTCATTATTTTCTTTACTTACCTTCAGTGTATTTTTATTTTATTTGCTAGCGTCATTGTTTTTACAAAAGTAAAACATTTAGGATTTATTATTGTTTTTTAACTAAAAAATCGAAATATTATCAACCGATTTATTAATTCCGTTTTATTTGTTTCGGTTTCTAAGTTTACATTTTTTATAGCATTATTTTGTAATATTTTACCAAGGTATTTAAATCTTTCAACTACTTTGATTTTATCTTGTTATTATATTTCTAAGCTTACTTTTTATAACGGTCATGCATTCAATTTTTTCATAAGATATTTGAAGATATTGCTGTGTTTGTTTTTACTTTTCCATCTAGCATTATAGCAAAGCTATAGCTGTAGAAGGGAAAGTATTGTAATCAGTCCAATTTAGGCATATGCGGTTTTCACCGGATCTTGACGTTTTCACACCTAAGGAAACCTAAAATATCAAAAAACCGGATGGAAATTTTCTGGATGTTCGTATGACCCCGAATGTGTTCATCGTCTCACACCTTATATCTCCAGAACTACTGGGCCGATTTTGACCCAATTTTTTCAGATTTCTTCTGTACATAGGACATTGATGACATTAAATTTTTAACTTAAAGGTCAAGGGGATGAGGTTGTAAAATAACATCACCCTCAGTATCTCGAGATTTCGCCTAATTAAGATCTTATTTTTCTTAGACATATTTGGTAATAATTAAAAAACAATATTTACAAAAAATGTTCAAAATTGCACCCAAAAAATGCTCTAAACTAGTGGTTAAGTGGGTATACTGCGTCAATGGTACTCCCTATCACATACAAGGAGCGCTAGTGTAGCACTGACCTACAGCTGTACAAAAAATATTATATTTGAATAAAATTATAAATATTTTAAATAAAGTTGTGGTGTGTATGTGTTTGTAATCCGTGCATCAGAAAAAAGCCATGTGACGCTAAAGTCACGTGGCTAACTGTGTCAGCTTTTTAATATTTTATTTGTATTTTGGTTACGTTAAAATTATTTGCAATTATGGCCAGATCATCAGCAATATAAAACAAACTTTTTCTAATTTATTTTTGTTACATTTCAGTCTAATAATCTTTATTTTTTGGTTTTTTTCTCCATTCTTTGATGACTATATACAAAACGTAATCGAAGAGAAACTGAGATAGACCATCCGTTTCTATTACTCTAGTTTTATATCAAAAGAATCAGATATTTCACCCATAAATTAGTTTTTTTTTTTATTTGTCCGTTTATTGTATTTTTATTTTTGTCTTGACTCTCATCTGTTAAAATATGGATTACCGATTCCCGATTAAAAGAATAGTATGCTTTTTTTTGAGATCTAAACATACCATCATTTATTCCTCGTTCTTAATCATTCTGAATTTAATTAAGGATTTTTTTACCAAAGCTCTATTCTAGACAGAATTTGGCCTTTCTAAAACCACCCTGGTATTTTCCGATTTGTTTATTTTTATGATCTGTTCTTGCTTGAAGGGCTTTGTATAGTATTTTACGAGTATATATCTTAAGTAACAAAAAGGAAAAGGATCTGTAATATTATATAATCTCCTTTCTTATATAGGATATGTATCGATACATTTTGTTATTCTTCAGGGATCTTCTATTCTTTGCATATATTTGAAAACAATTTTTATTCTAGTGGTCGTATGTTTTTCATTTGCTAATTTCAGAAGTTTTGCTTTTATCAAATCTTATCGGAGACTTTTTTTGTTTTTGTTTTTTAGCACAACGTTGGTTTGTTATTAGTACCTGAAAGCAATGATTTTAAAGTCATTTACAATGACTTTATGATACATAAAGAGGCATTAAGAAAGCACAAGATATTCGATAACATTCTCAGGATGTGAGAATTTCATTACTTTAATAATTGGTTCTGCATTTTTGAGTTCGGATTCTAGATCTGAAAAACTTTTTTTTTGTTTTTGACAATTTCGGAATTTAGCAGATAATTAAAAATATTTTTCAATATTTTTTTTTAATACTTAAAATTAAATTTATTTTTTTGAACTCGAGATTCGGAGCTTTAGTATCGATTTAATTTTTATTTAAATATTTGATAAAAATCCCTGCTTTCATTCCTTTTAAAGTTTTAATTTATTTGTTAGAATCTTTTTTTTTAATTATTTTTGGTTTTACTACTTTAAAGGTTACTTTTCTTTGTTGTTAAAAATTCTCCATATTTTTGAGAATTTTATGGAAAAGCTATTATTTCCAAAATTTTGCTCTTTTTACTTCCTTGTACGAAGTAAAGTAAACTATTGTGATCGCGAAAAATTTCATTTTTCAGATTTCAACGGAAATATACATTTTGACTAGTTTCGGCGTGACGTTTGTACGTACGCATGTATGTACATACATAAGTACGTATCACCAATAACTCAAAAACGATTAGCCGTCGGATGTTGAGGTTTTGGATTTAGGACTGTTGTATCATCTAGTTGTGCACCTCCCCTTTTGATTGCTATCGGCTGAACCAAAATTGTTCAAAAAATTCCAAAATTGGATTTTGGACTTTTTCTTAATTGTAATAATAAGCCCTCATTGAGAGCTTTTCAGCGATGTATCTATCTTAAGTGGAACTTATATTCATTGTACCAGAGTTATAGAAAATAAATTTTTAATTAATGAAATATTTGGATCTTATAAGGGGAAGGCACATCGGTTCGAATCAGACTTCATCTCCTTTTTTTAACTTTATTTTTTTTAAATTTAAATATATTGATTTATTAATAATTATTAACCTCTGATTGTAAAAAAATCTTTACGATAAATAATAATTCAATAATAACAATAAAAAAAGATATATGAAAAAATATCAGAAGCTATTAACAAAATAAAATTGTATGCACTTTTCATTTAAAAAAATGTGCATATGTAATTTAATAGGCGTTCAAGGAAGTCATGTGCCGGCCTCCGTGGCGCGAGTGGTAGCGTCTCGGCCTTTCACCCGGAGGTCCTGGGTTCGAATCCCGGTCAGGGCATGGCATTTTTCACACACGCTTCAAAACATTCATCATTCATCTCATCCTCTGCGGAATGAATTGTTTGAATACGGACCCGGCGGTAAAAAAAAAGAGAAAAAAAAAAGGAAGTCATGTGGTGTCCACATCATATTTGGTGAAACATCTATTGTTCATTTTGTTGATGGTTGCATCATAATAATTTTAAAAAACGTAGTTATTAGATAGATAGATAGATAGATATAAGACATGTATTTATTTGAAGACATGTATTTATTATTTACATGAATTTTACTCTATCCTAATATTTCAGGAAAGATTTTTAAATTAATAATTTTATAAATATTTGATGTTAATAACTAATATTTCAGCAATTGTGTAACTGTCTACTTTATTAACGAATTGGAAGATCGTATCTCACTTTCAAATGAAATAATTTTTAATGAAGTGCTTGGCATTTCTCCCGTCATTACCCCATTCGGTCATCCTAAAGAATAAGGCCGAATGTCTGTGCCACAAACGGCTACTGAGCCTCGAAACAGTTTAGCGACCAGTGTCCTAAATAGCTTTTAGAGCTTACCTAACAGCGTGAGCGGACTAAGCGCGATGCCATACAACACCGACTTAGATATCCCAACCGCTCACTTGTCATATATTTACTAAAATGGGTAGGCGCACCCCGTCAAGTACTAAAAATATATATAACATTTATAAATTAAAATTTACTTCGTCTAGGCTGCAATTCGCTGCCACGCCTAGGTCGCTGAAAACTCGCCAAAACTTTTTCAAGTTTTTGCACGAAACTTGAAAAAAATATAACTTGAAATAACTCTAAATAGATGGTGCACTTAACGATTGAGTAGTTACTAGTTTTTTCATGTTTTTTTCTAAACCATTTTTTGATAAATTTTGAAAGACTGGTACTTTTATACGGGGTATTTTTATACGGATTTGAATACTAGACAGTGGATACCGGTGTAATTTGGTAATTAGTATTCAATTAATCACACATCTCAGGAATGGTCGGCCTGAGCCTGCACAAGACTACAACTCCTTTACGTGTCATACATCCTCATCCCATTGGGCCATAGGGAAGGGGTTTGTTTATTGTTCACTAATTTTATTTATTTTGTTTTTTTTAACCTGCGGGACCACCGTTAGGTATTGCTTCAGAGGATGAAATAAATTATTTGTAGCGTGTGTGAAAATGTCATGCCTGACCGAGACTCGAACCCGGAACCTCCATATTCCGGCATTATTCACTAGTTTTGAATCTTGACATCTGCACACTTATTTTTGAGTGTACGACGATTTCTCTAGACTGATTTTATGCTGTATTTTTTATAATTGTCAAATACTATATACACACTTCTGCCGTTAATTATTCTTCAATATGTAATCACTATTTACATGATTATATGTTGTTCCCATTTTTTCTTCTAATTACCACTTACATCGGTGTAACAACAAACCTCCATCAGTGATAAAATTAAAATTTTTTACACCATGAATAGTTATAGAGACTTCTGGAAATAGTTCTATAACGTTGATTTTTTATCTTTTGCAAATGACCATCTTCATAGAGAGCGAGAGGATAAGGTTCTAATTCATAATTCATATAAGTTTTCAGTTCTTCATTGGATTTTTTCAGAATGCAGATTCGCTGAAATAGCAATAACGGATCAACTAGAACAAAATCGTCTTTAACTTTAATATTATTTTTTGACAATAAAAAATTGAATTTATCTTTTTTGGATAATTTAAAATGTTTTAAATTTTGACCCTCCGTTTTTTTTTTTTTTACATCTTCATGCATTCTTTGCAAGCGTTAAAACAATTTATTGTTTCATCACTAATTAACTCAGGTTGCAATCGACAAAATAGCATTTGTATCAAGAAAAGGGCTATGATGTGTAAATAAATTTATCCAATTTTATTTTAACATCTATGTCATCTCTTTCTATCCGAGCGTCTACGGAATCACTGTGTTAATGACTTTTTTTAAATGATATATTATAAAATATTTCTATCCTTTCAATTATATCTTTAGTTTAAATCACATCTTTGATCCATTAATATACAATGCTTTCAGTGACACCACATTTAAAAGGACCTCCTTCTATACACATTGATTTCATCAATGTTTGTTCATTTGTTAAATCGTCTGGCCAGTAGGAATGCCAGAACAAAAATAATTTGAATGCTTAGCTGTAAAGTATACCTTCGTGAACTTCTCACACCCTGCAGGATCCATTGTAGTCTGTAGTTCTTTCATGTCTTGTAAATAAATTTGACAATCCTTGGCATTAGGAAAATGTCCTGATGCATGAAATAATGTAATCATTAGCTGAATACAATGTACGTGCAACTTCCAGTTTCCTAATCTGCCAGAAGAGATGAAGTCTTTTAATATAGAGACCATTCGAAAATAACATAATTTACAAGTTTTATTATTATTCTCAAATTCAACAATCTATTTTCAAAAATTTCTGAAAGTATTTGAAACTGTTGTTCGCTAGTTGAACAGATTGCAACGTACACATTGGAATAAATAAATTATTTATTAACCGGGTGATCCATCTGTAATTTTATTCTGTTTATCCTTCATCATAATAATACACAAGAAATATAAATATCTTTATTATTATTCTTGTTAATAATTAAAGATCATTATTCATTATTATATTATATTCATATTCTATTTACATTATAATTTATTAACCTTTTCATTCATATTCTAGTATTTTCTGAACCCTGATAGCTTTCGCCATCTGAGTAAATATGTTGGCTGAAAAATGTTGGTTTCATTTTTGTTGACGAGAAAAAATTAGACACGTGCACTATCAGACAAATAAAGACGAAACTGACGTACGTACGTTTTCTGGTTGTTTGTTGGAGAAGAATGTTTCATTTTGCGTGGTGAGAAAAGAGTAAAAACATCCAAACGTGTCAGTTAATGAACAGTGAAAAAAGCATTTTTATTAAAAAAAAAAAAATAAAAAGTATTACAGCATTTCTAAGCGATTATATCGCTTTGTTATGCAGTTTTATTTATAGAAACGATTTTTTTGCGGTTATCGTCTTAGTGTAAGTTTTTTTAGTGAATAAAAAGTCGCGACCTTTCATAAGAAGTTTAACCGTTACTGTAAATAAATCCCGTTATCGTTTTTTTTTTCTTTTTGTTCAGTCTTGTTTTTGAGTTATTGGCGGAAATTCATTCGACTCCCAAACGGAAAATCTTGATTAGGACTTCTTTATTTTGATTGCTGCTGGTTTTCCTTTGTACATTCTACAATTTTCGAAGTCTGTTACTGTTCCATTACTTTAATGGGACAATTTCAATTTTATCGTTTTTATTTTATTTATCTATATAAAACTATTAATAAGAGAGAAAGAAGTGTCTAGATTTAAAGTCATATTAAGTATAAGTAATGTTGAAACTTTGAATCTCTTTTTTTTCGGTATACTAAACATCAGTCTTTCTTTTTTTCTTTTTCCTGTTTAGCCTCTGGGAATTATCAATCAGGTATTACTTCAGAGGATGAATAAGGGTGATATGTATGAATGTAAATGAAGTGTAGTCTTGAACAGTCTCAGGCCGACCATTTAACCGACCAGTTCGACGATTCAACCCACCAAACATCGGTCTATCTAGTGTTCATAAATTGTACGGTTGCAAATAACGGTTTCTCATACAAATATTTCGATAGCTTCCAGTTATCTGATACGATTTTTATTTTAGGTAAATTATTTCGGGTTAACAATTGAACGGTTTTTTTAGAAATTTTACTCGCGGAAAAATTAATTTTTTACCAACACAAATGTTATTTTGATACTGAACTGTTGAATATTCAAACTCATTCAAACAAATCACAAATTAACTTCAGCAAGTGTATTTTAATTAATTTTGCGTGTTTTAATTAACTGTTTTATATAAAATTATAATAAAGGATTAACATGCGATTTGAAATACAAGATATTTTTATAATAACAATTTATTAGATTACCAGTATTTTTGATAGGATTTTTCTCTCTACTCATTATTAAAAAATATTGGTAGCGTCATACCCCTCTTTGACGAAGTAAAAAATTAGTCAAAAGCTTGGATATACAGAGTATACCCAACTTACTTATGAAACCTTTGAAAAGATTCAGTGGATGGTCTCCCACACTGAAATAAAGAAAAAACTTCATAAAATACGTCCGGAAACGCTTAGTTTACCGGCTATCCGCCGTTTTCTATTTTTAACATAAAAATTTATTTCTCAGAAATGGTTAATCGTATCGAGCTGAAATTTCGTATACTGCTAGGATACCTAAAGGTTTACTTGTTATAAAACTAATGCACCTGATCTCTCAACCTGTTTCAAAACGGCGGCCATGTTTATCTTTAATATCTTTGCAGCCGCTGGTTTAGTTAAATGTTATATTATCACAAAAAATGTTAAGCGTTTTGTGGTCATTATTTGCCTTAAATTAATCTTAATATTTTCATGATTTCAATAATATTTTATTTTATTGTAATATTATTATAACATTAATAAAATTATTTTATTTTATTCGTGATAAAATGAAAACTGGTTTTTTTATCTAGCGACACATTTCAACAACTTTTGCCGTCGTAACTTTGTTATTTATGAACGGATATTAATAAATATGGTGTAATTTTCTTTTTTACAAAACTCTTAACATTTTTTTATAACATGACATTTAAATAAATCAGCGGTTGCCAAGATATTAACGATAAAAAGGTTTACATGGCCACCATTTTGAAATGGATTGAGAAATAAGGGTTCATTATTTTTATACAAATAAGCCTCTAGGTATCCTAGCATTACGAAACTTCTGTTTAATACGATTAATCATTCCTGAGAAGTAAATTTTTATGTTAAAAGTACAAAATGGAAGATATCAAATAAACGAAGCGTTTCCGTACACATGTTGATATAAAATCTTTTCTTTATTTTTGTGCCTGAATTTAAATTATGACTGATTTTACATTTAAAATCACCTGAATTCTTGAAACGGTTTTTATTCTGTATATATTCCGAAATATTTTTTCCAAACTTCATCTTTTGTAGTCAAATATTTTGGTTTTTTAATGGTTTTTGGTAACAATTGTTTAGAAATAAACTTAGTTATATCCTATTTCTAAATCCCGATGATAATTTAAATAATTTAGAGTGAAATTTTGCTAATTTAATTAGTATTTTTCATCGTATTATAACATTTTTTTTTTTTTGTACGACCACTTTAAAAAAGTAAAAGATTCAAAATAGTGTAAACTACCATTACCCCTTTTTTAATTTTTTGCAAAAAATGCCATCAATGTCTCAAACATCTTTTGAGCCAATTTCGAAAAATTTAATTTCATCCAGTCCGGAGATATTAATCAAAATGCAGGCGAACACTCATGTAGACCCATCTGTAAATTTTTGTATAATTTCTTTGTATCTTTTGAACTTTAGAGGTCTTGAAACGACGACATTTACAAAAAAAGATCATATATCGAGAATTTTGGTAAATTACTAAACTTTCCTTTATAGATAAACTGTTGCTGCGGCCAATAGAGCAATAACTCAGAGAATAAAAATACGCCTATGTCAATGCGTATAGTAATTTAGTTTATGACATGATTATGAGAAATGGAAAATCGAAATCTTTTGTTCCAGTATATATATATTTCTTTCACTTTTACAGAATTAATAATTAATGGAGTAATTCTAATACTAATTATAATATTACTTAACTTAATTATACTTAATTTATATTATTTGTAAAAGATGAAAGATTAGGTGTCCACAAGGGTCTTGCCCGTTTCGTGGCACCATCCCTTTTCTATTAATATTTTTAGTTAGAGTAAGGGGGAAAGTAAACAGTTTTATCTTATATAGGAGGATTAGTTTTGGTTCAATTCATGATTTACTCTGGTGGAAACTTATCTTTTCTGCAGTTAAGTATAGAGAAGATCAATCGTCGTCAAATATTTATGTTTACTAATAAACCTTTCATCCAGTGCTACCCGCTAAGTTATATATGTAAAAAATCTATTACTATGTTAAGACTAATAGTATAAAGCATTATAATTAATTATATATGTAATCATAAATCATGTAATTACATGGAACATACTTTCAGCGTCATCAATATTAATTAGCCATCGTCTTAGTAGCTTTAAGAAAATGTTTAGGTTCCTACTGGTCTTTATATGATTAGGAAGTATGTTATACAATCTAGGAGCAGTACTTGAAAAGAACTTCATATAATTCGTTTTATTTGCTCTGGGTATATATACATTCCTTTTACTTCTAAGTTCGTACTCGGTTATCATACTATTTCTATGACCGCTTCTGATAAAGAAAATTTTCATTACTTTATAAACATATAAATAACGTAGCGGTAATATAGACAATTCCCTAAATATTGGCAAAGAATGATCCGTAGTTCTTTTTTTTATCATTCTAACGAATCTTTTTTGGATTTTGATTATGGAATCTAAATTTGTAACATAAGTTCCTCCCCAACAGCTGATGCCGTAGTCTAGTTGACTATGCACAATAGCAAAATAAAGTTTCCTCATGGTTATTTTTGGGGATAGTTTGTTTAAAAAATAAAATATCCTAAGATAGCTTAAAAGTTTTTGCTTTAATAGCGCAATATGATTCTTCCATGTTAGACCACTATCTAACACAATGCCCAAGTATTTACAAATATCACGTTGTTCGATCTCATTACATTCTAAACAGTCGGATTTATTTATCCCACATTTTTTACATTTATATTTTATTGTAAGTGGCAATTTTATTTTCCCCTTTAAGCAGAAGTTGATATACAAAGTTTTTTCAACGCTCAAGATCATATAATGATTTGGAAAGCATAACCGCAGTGCGTCTAAATCCGATTGCATGTCCTCAGCCACTTCTACCCAGGTGTTGCGGACATAACATAAGGCAGTATCATCTGCAAACGCATATACATTACCTTTAAGCGCTGCCGAACAGACACTATTTACATATATTATAAATAGTATGGCTCCCAATACGGATCCTTGTGAGATTCCGTATTGTACCCCAGCAAAGTTACTTAAACACCCTTTTATTCTTACGCACTGTCGCCTGTTGATCAGATAGCTCTCAAACCGATCAAATGAAACACCTCTAATACCACTCATCCACAGAATGCGTAGAAGGACATTGTGATCTACACAATCAAAAGCTTTTGTTATGTCTAAAAATAGACCGCTCACACATTTCTTATCGTTTATGCCCTGAAATACTTGGGTAGTAAAATTTAAGAGCGCCTTTTCAGTATTGCTCCCAGCCATAAATCCATATTGTTTTTTACTACAAAAAGAAGTTTTATTGAGGTACGATATTAATCTGTTCTTCATACATTTCTCATAGATTTTAGAGAAGATAGAGAGTAGAGATATTGGTCTATAGTGAGTAACAGAGTTTTTATCTCCTTTTTTAAAGACAGGTATTAGTACTGCTTATTTTAAAGCATTTCCAGATTTTCCAGAATGGAATTTTCCAGATTGGAAGCTTATATTTACAAGAAAGGTTAAGACATGTGATATATGATCTACCGCTAATTTTTAGCAATTTTTTAGCTTATTCCATCGATACCAGGGGATTTATTGCTTTTGAGATTTTTGATAATATTTTCAATCTCAGCATTAAGGACAGGCTCAACAAACATTGATGACGCTTCACATTTTATATTTGTATCGTTACAACTTTCATATAATTGTTTACGTAAGTCACTTACATTTGTTAAGATTAAGTTATATAACATTTCTATAACTTTTGTTAACTTTCTTTTATCTTAGATACAAGAATTTTATTTATATATTTATTTACAAACTTCAAGAAAGAAGGAAATGTTTTTAAGTCAAACCCTCTTTTAAATATGTTTATGCTTTTCTCTTTTCCAACTGTACCGATTTCGATCATTTTTTTTATCAAGAAAGTTCCCTTGGGTGTCCTATCATAAGATTTTATGCTTTGGTTGTCCCATTGTAAGGTTTTAACAGATTAATTAAGTGAGAGTTTTTTTAAATCCAAAAGTTTTACTGTGTTCTAATGTAATTCGATTACTTACTTGCTGTTTGGTCACAAGTGTTTGATTTATATGACACACTCTCGTGTGAACCACTGCATTATAGCGTATGACTGTGTGAATAGGTTAAAACCCCCTTCCTGAAGAAATACCACACTAGCGGTACCAGGAAGGGTGTATACCCCAGAGTGGAGGTTTAGTCGGTAGTGCGCAGGTAAAAAGACGCATACAAATAACATCTTCCGGCACCTTGAGCCTGACACTGCTTAGGCGTCCGTAAATGGTATTCATTCACGTCTATAACAAATAATTTGATTTATTTTTACTTAGTTTTTTAACTTCATCCCTAAATTAAATATATATTCTGTCTTTAAATTTTTAAATAATACAAATTAAGAAAGTTAAATAAAACCCTGAATTTATTGTAACCCCATTTTATGTATGTATAAATATGTGGTTAAATAATTTTCATTAATAGCTTCTGTTTTTTCTGTATTGAGTACTGTTTATATTTCTTAGCTTTATTCTTTTATTACATGTTGACGCGTTTCGGTACAACTCCATTATAATAACTTGCCGCAAAGAAGGCCTGTTGTGCCTTCTTTAGTATTCGACGTGTGGTTAATCCGAATTGGGGTCTGAGTTTTAAGACTATGAATATCCTTTATAAGGGTGTGTGTGAGGCAATTATGTTATATGCCGTACCTCTTTAGGCGGATAGGCTAAAATTTAAAACTTATAGGGACTTTTTTTTGAGGGCCAGCGTCTTTTGTTATTAACGGTGACAGGTGGTTACCGCACAATTTCTCGTGAGGCTCTCCTGGTGATCGCTGGAGTAAAACCTATTGATGTTCTTGCTCTTGAGCGTCAACAACGCTACTTCGCAAAGAAGTTGGGTCGACTAACTTCTGGTAGAATTAGAGAGATTGAGAATGATGGATTTCAGTTGAGACAGACTAGGTGGGATGAGACGGCTGGTAGGCTTTACACGCATGGTCTTTTACTTGATGTGAGGAGTCTGCGGGGCGCCTCTTGGGTGTCTCCTAACAAGTATATAACTCAGTTGCTTTCGGGCCGTGGTGCTTTAGGGTTAGGTTGGCTGGTTTTAATCTGGCTGATTCGAGTCTGTTTCCGTGGTGTGGTATATTTTATATTTCTTCAATCGGTATTATGAAAGATGATTACAAGTAGTAAGGCTGCTCAGATTTACTGAATCTATTTTAGATTTAAATGTTAACTTGAAATGGTCAATTTTGGATAAATTCATGAAATATTTGGTTCTTCAGCGAGTTGCGGAGTGTAGAAGGGGAGTTTAATTTACCCGGTTGGTTAGGGAACGCTTGGGCGTTCTCTTGTCGCCAAGATAGGCTCTCCGAAGTTTTGTTTTTGTTTTATTATTTCGTGATGTTGTTCGTTTTATTTTGTTGTTAGGGCTACAGCTCAAAATTTAAATATTTTATTTCTACTCAGTTCTGTTGGTTTGAGTAGTTTGTTTCTGGTTTTTTTTGTTGTTTAACAACAAAAAAAAGTAAGTACGAAGGTGATGGCGTGGCGACCGGAATTTTCACACGGCGGGATCTTCCTCTTCAGGGTCAGAATGTCAAAATGCCATAACTTATTTTGCTGGTACTTTTTAAATTTCTGTAGTCTTTATATAGCGAAGAGGTATGTTCTTCTTAAAAAAAAGGACATATCCCAGTAAAAATGGAAGAATCAATGAAATTAATTAACAATTGTATTAAAGAAAGAAGAACGAACATTTTAGAAAATTTAGAAATATTCAAATTAAAAAATAACCTTAAAACGAACATAAATGAACAGATCAACAATCAAGCGGATGTTCTTTTCAAGAAACTCAATTTATTGAAAACAGGAAATAGATAAATAAAATTAAAAGATAAGTACAACCATTAATAACAAATAAACAAGAAGGCCAGATAAGACATGACGTCAAATAAGGGGAGGGACTTTGACTAAACGCTAGATAAAAATTAACAGAAATTTAAAATTACCAGTACAATAAGTTTTGACGATGGAGTTGTTCCGAAACGCGTTAACATGTAATATAATAAAAGAATAAGCCAAGAAAGTACTCAACATAGAAATCATACTGATTTTAGCAGAAAATATAGTAATAATTATTATCTTAATAATAATAGCTTCTGCATTGGCATTTATTTTACAGTTATTTTTTATGTTTACTATCTTCATATTTATATTTTAAATAATTAATAAGGGCTTTATCACACCTTTTTACTTAAGACCACGCAAATATCTCTTCTTTCTAGCTTCTTTTCTCTTTTCCTATGCGTTTCACATATTTTCGTCATGGTTTCATTTTTGCTCATCTGTCCTCCTTGTTTCTGCCTCAAGAACTTTTATCTTGTAAATTATTCTTCAGAAGTTCTCTATCGTAGTAGTTCACTTTTTTCCAACCCAACTTTTAAAGATCCTTTTCCATCTGTTTTAGGTAATTTGATTTAATTTTCATGTTCCACAGCTTGTCAAAGAATTGTTTATTTAATCTGTTCGGGTCGATCCTGATCGTATGCCACCAGAAATTTAGCTTTCTCATCCTTATCGCTGTTTTTCTATGTCTTCTTGATTTTAGCGGATTTCTTTGTTATATTTCAGTCTGTATCCTTACTTTGTTATCTTTGAACTTTGGATTTTTCTTAGTAATCTTCTTTCGATCTCGAGACATTTTTCGAGGTCGGTTAAGCATAATGTTTCATATAAGATTTCTGGTTTTACTACAGTTATATAATTTCTTAATTTCGCGATCTTAGAAAGATATATCTATTGCAGATGACTTTGGTGATAAATCTAAGCTTTTCCGATTTTAATATTCTATTTTCAATCAACGCTTTATCCATTCCTCTTCTGCTTATAATCTCTACTAACGTCGGGTACTAACGTCAGGAAAATATTTTTGAAAGTATATGTTTGGAGCGTAGCTTTATATGGAGGTGAAACTTGGACGATCAGAGAAGAAAAGATTAGAAGCTTTTGAAATGAGATGCTATAGGAGAATTTTAAAATCAGATGGGTGGATAAAGTGACAAATTAAGAGGTGTTGTGGTAAATTGATGAAGAATGAAACATTTGGAAAAATGTAGTTAAAAGAAGAGACAGACTTGTAGGCCACATATTAAGGCATCCTGGAATAGTCGCTTTAATATTGGAGGGACAGTTGGAAGGGAAATTTTGTGCGTTTGGAATATGTAAAACAAATTATTAGGGATGTAGGTTATAGGATGTATAGAAATTAAACGACTAGCACTAGATAGGGAATCTTGGAGAGCTGCATCAAACCAGTCAAATGACTGAAGACAAAAAAAGGTACTTAAAGCGGTCGGTGACAATTATCTTTCCGTATTTGGTCCCTCTATTGCCTTTGTGTGAATGATTTGATGTTCGTTATGATTTCCCTCTCGGTAAGGATACTTGTAAGCCTGTTTTTTTGGGCTACTCTATTAATTTTTCGATTTGGGCTACTGTGTTGTCCTTCGAATCAGCCAAAAAAAAAAAAAAAAATGCCAGGTCATCAGTAAAGACTAGGCATCTTATTTTGACGTTTCGGTTTATTGGATCCGATTTTCGCACCCGTATCTGCCAAAAGATTTTTATCATTTTGTCCAAAACCAATTCCACTAGGATCGGTGAGGGTTGATCACCTATTATTTATTTTATGATTAATTCTGTATTTTGTCATGTCGGTATGATCAAGGTTTTACCACGATTTCTCCTGGTTCAGCCAGACAAATGATGGGCTGTTCCTTTTTTTATCCGTGGAGTAGCATATCTACCCGTTCCTGACTTTATCTACATATAACTTCCTATTGCTCCACTGTTGTTCTTCCTTATTATTATGTAATTTATTCGATGTTTTAAGGTAAATTATTTCGATTTATGCTTATATTATCTTGGTTGTATCTGTAAAAAAGTTTTTATATATATTATTTAGATAGATACGCGATAACAAATTAATTATAAATTCATGAAAAAGTTCTAAACGTGAAAGTCGTTAAAATAACTACGTTAAAGAAAATTATAAGAGCTTAAATGTTAATTATGATCTCAAATTAGTTGTGTTTAGGAGTACGAGGACAAATATTTTAATTAAATTTTCAAGTAGAGTTGGTATGTACTCGTTTAAGGTTAATAATAAGCATCTTTTTGTGCTTTATTTTACATATTTAGACTATTCCGGCTTCTTATATTAAATTTGAAGGAAATTAGATTCAATACATTTTAATAAAAGATGTAATAAAATTATTCAAAAAATTGTTACAATATCATTTGTAAATATATTCCCGATTAGAATAAGACGTCTGCGTTCATGCATCTACCTAAATTGTTTAATGAAAGAAAAAATACATTTTTATGGGATCAAAAATTATTCATTGGTTTAGTTTTGTAATAGATTAATTATTAAATACAGCCTATTATTACATCGCATTACCCACTTAGAGTGGCTTCAAAGAACGGCTCTTATTTTCGAGATATTTTGATGTATCAGTCTTTCCTTCAAATTTTATGACTTAGATTCTCGATTGTAATCAAGTAATTTTTATGTCACATTGAATACCTTTTTGAAGATAAAAAATCAAATTGTATTTTCTCGTACAACAAGGATATATTGCCTCCTTTAAATCCTCTTTTTCTCATATCTTATTTGTTCTTTAATTACTGTGATTAAACTATCTTTTTCTGAATTATACATTTTTTAACTTCTTTATTCTTGTTAGTATATTTGCATCTGTTAAAAAGTTCAGATATGTATAGCAGAGGTATAGTTATAGAAGGTAAATTATGGTAATTGTTCCAATTTGGGCATATGCGGTCTTCCCCGGATCTTTACGTTTTGACACCTAAGGAACCAAAATAACGGATGGAAATTTTCCGCATCTTCTTATGTACGTGTGCGTGTGTTCGGGGTGTTGGCCTCTAAATCTCTTATATAAAAGAGAATGTCCGGACTGATTCACTGACTCATAATCAACGTACAACCAAAACTATTATAGATAGAAACTTGAAATTTTCAGGGTACCTTCGTATCTTTAAGTAGGCGTGCAGTAATAAAGGATTTTGCGAAATTTTGATTTTAAGGGGTTGAAATCGATAAAAAACTAAATTTCTTGTTGACAGCGCTATCTGTTGGACGTAAAGCAACATACGCTATACTAAATATTTTACGATTCCATTGCAGTGTTTCCGATATGTGTGTCCGCTATAAACTAAAAAACTACTGGACCGATTTACGCGCGGGGAGGAAGGATGAAAGGGAAAAATTGAAAAAGGTAAAAGGGAAGAATGAGAAAAGGGAAAAAATAAAAAAGGGAAAACGGAGAAAAGTAAATGGAAAGCGAAAAGAGAAAAAAGAAAAGAAGAAAGAGGAAGAGGGAAAGGGAAATGTGGAAAGAGGAAGGGATAAAATAAATTTAATTAAAATTAAATAAAATAATATTAAATTTAAAATAAATAAATAAATAATTAAATTAAAATGGAATTAAAAAATTAGAATATGTAAAACAATTAATCGAAGATGTCAAATAAAAAAAAAATTGGTTGAGATTAAAAGCGTAGGTAAAGCATGGAAATGAAGTAATACATTACATCTGTCAAACAAGTAATATTAATGCATCCTGTGGGCGCGCAGAGCGACAGAATGAGTGTGAGTGCTCCAGAAGAATGCCGTTAAATTTTACAGCTGTATTTCTCTGTTTAAAATAATTAAAATAGTTCATATTAAACACGCGTCCTGAAAAGGCTTTATTTTTAAATTAGGAATAACAAAGAATTTTACCATGATTTCTGCTTAGCGGCAAAATGAACCTATACCGAAATTCATAGAAAACCAACTGGAATCAAAAACCTAGGAAGAAGGGAGAAAGGGAAAAATCGAAAAACGTAAAACGGAACAGGATAAAAAGGGAAGAAGGGGAAAATGGAAAAAATAAAAAAGGGGAAAAGGAAAAACGGAAAAAGAAATGAAAAGGGAAAAGAGAAAAAAGAGGAAAGAGGAAAGAGGAAGGGGAAAGAAATAGGGGAAGAGAAAGGTGAAAGGGAAGTAAGGGAAAGTCAAACGGGAGAAGGAAAGGGAAACGGAAGAAAACGGGAAGGGAGAGCAAAGCGAGCCATGACCGTCTGATCGTGACGGGAAGCGCAAGTAACCATAGAGCACGGACAAAGCCGCGATGGGGATGCTAGATTTGGGATTGTAATAAATTTCTTGTTTATCTTTATTGGACTTTTATATTGAACTATTTTAATTCATTCATAAAATGGATTGGTCTAACAAATACTGTTCAGTTTTCTTATCTTCCTTTTTTTGTTTTCCTTTATTTAAGTTTTGGGTAAAAATTCATTGTTTATCGTATATTCCTTCAGTATTTTTCATAAAATTTTTTATTTACCGTTTTATCAGAATTTAACGAAAATCTAAATATAATATTGTTGATTAAATATTTATTATTTATAAAAAAATAAGTTTGCTATTAAAAAAACATTGCGAGTGAAGCTACATCTATATTGTGGGCAAAGTCGTGACGGGGTACGCTAGTCACCTTATATCTCCAGAACTACTCGACCGATTTTAACCAAACTTGGGTAGATTACTTGCATACATGGAGAATTGATGCCATTAAATTTTCAAATTAAATGGTCAAAGGGGTGAGGCTTTACAGGAAGGTCACCCTCAGTATCTTGAGATTTCGTCTAATTAATGTCTTAATTTTCTTAAGCACTTTTGTTGACAATTAAAAAATAATATTTCCATAAAAATTTTTGCAAAATCGCAACCCCAGATCAAAAAATTCTCTTAATAAACTATTGGCTACGTGAGTACAGTGTGTCATTAGTGGGTACTAATGACACACTTTTTGTTATGAGACGGGGTCGTCTTACCACAAAAAGTATGGCACTGACGTGCAGCTGTTGCTGTCTTTCATTATTTTCTATTTAGCCTCCGGCACCAGCCGTGTTGTAACGTCACAGGCGAGCGTAAAATTAAATAAATGAATAATATTTAAAGTGTAAACAAGTACTTTAAGTAGCTGGTAGTACCACCACACCCACGCGAATCAAATACGGAATGCGCGCGTGTCTGAGTTAGAATCATTGAATTAAATAAACAAAAAATATTATATTCAAACGTATATATATCGTGCATAACTCAAAAACGATTAGCCGTAGGATGTTGAAATTTTGGATGTAGGGCTGTTGTAACATCTAGATGTGCACCTCCCTTTCTGATTGCAATCGAAATTAAAATAAAAATTTTAATTATGAAATATCTTGATCTTAAAGGGAAGGCGTATTAGTTCGAATCAGACTTCATCTCCTTTTGTTTTTTTTAACTCTTCTTTTTTTAATTTAAATATATTGACTTAGTAATTATTAACCTGTTATTGTAAAACAAAAATTACAATAAATAATATTCAATAATAATAAAAACAAAATGAAAAAATTATTAGAGAAACAAAATTTTATTTACTATTTAAGTAATTATTTTTACTTTTATAAATGTGT